>NW_010224464.1:0-7483 GCF_000690775.1 Eurypyga helias
GTGTTTTCCTGGTGAGCAGTGAATACATCTCAAATTTATCCAAATCCAGAAGTTACAAAAAGAGTTCATTAGTACTATAATCAAGAGATACTTGAAATTCCAAAAGTTTCTGCTTCATAGGAAGTACCACAGAAACAGCTTTTCCAATTGTCTTCCATTGCTTCCTGGGTAAAGGAATGGTTAAAGTACAACAGCACATAAATGGAGAGAATCTTTAATAACTTTAAAACATTGCCTTTTCTCTCACTTGTGTGCAAAGTATTAATGCTCTACTTCCAAGTATTCCTATAACCTCAAAATGCTGACACCACTATGTCTTAGATATGTCGTTTTTAGGGTTTTTTTATCACTGAAGTGTCATGAACATTTGGGTTTTGAAAAGGAGGTTGCAAATTCTATTACTATGGGTATAGGCTGATCGTGATAATTTACTCTCAGATATTTTTCTCTCTGTGCTGTGCTGATTCATTATAATGTGTGCATATCTTCTACACCAGCAAAATGGACTATTTTACTGTTGTCTTTCAGTGAATCCTCCCAATATTCACATTTAAAACCAAAGAACTGTTACCGTTATGGTCCATAAAGACACTTTTTTTTAACCTTTGTATTTGATGCTAAATATGAGACATGTTTCTGAAGTGGAACAGAGACCTTTTCTTTTCATATTAAGCTTTTTCTTAATGCCCTTTGCTGTGTTAGTCTATTAATACCATTTGCTCTGTTCTTATAAGTGGCTTACATATTTCCAGTTTCAAAACTATATTGATGTTTGAGCAGAGCTTTAGGCAAGGTGCAGGGGATCTCAGGACTGTAAGTCTTTAGGAAATGTTTGTATCTTTAGTTTGATTCAGATGATTAATATTAATGGTTCTGCTGTTGTGGAGGCTGTGCAGGAGACTCGCTAGAGTCTGTGCAGGGAGGAGATGGGGGCATGGCTCCTGCAGGCTCTCCCAGCCACTGCATCAAGCTTTCAGCCAGTTGGACAGGAGAGAATAATAATCTCTAGTTCTTCAGCATTAGTTTCATTGCTGGTAGTGAAAGCTACCTGAAAATAATGACTGTGTGCACTCTAAGTCAGTTACCTAAATATATATTTAGACTCTTGGAAAAAAAAAAAAGAAAGAAAAATTGTAGATGTTCACTTCTTTTCACAAGTGTCCGTTGTTACAGCCTGTCCTGGTTTTAGCTGGGATAGAATTGATTTTCCTCCTGGCAGCTGGTATAGTGCTGTTTTTTGGGTTTAGCATAAGAGTAATGTTGATAACATGCTGAAGTTTTGGTCGTTGCTAAGAGGTGCTTAAATTAAGTCAAGGACTTTTCAGCTTCCCATTCTCTGCCAGCGACAAAGTGCACAAGAAGCTGGGAGAGAGCATAGCCAGGACAGTTGACCCAAACTGGCCAGAGGGATATTATGTACCATATGACATCATGCTCAGTATATCATGGAATCATATAATCATAGAACCATAGAATCACAGAACAGTTTGGGTTGGAAGGGACCTTAAAGATCATCTAGTTCCAACCTCTCTGCCATGGGCAGGGACACCTTCCACTAGACCAGGTTGCTGAAAGCCTCATCCAGCCTGGCCTTTAACACTTCCAGGGATGGGGCATCCACAGCTTCTCTGGGCAACCTGTTCTAGTGCCTCACAACCCTCTCCATAAAGAATTTCCTCCTTACATCCGATATGAATGTACCCTCTTTCAATTTAAACCCATTACCCCTTGTCCTGTCACTAGAGGCCCTTGTCAAATGTCCCCCCCAGCTTCCTTGTAGACCCCTTTAGGTACTGGGAGGCTGCTGTAAGGCCTCTGCAGACCATATTTTCTCCAGGCTGAACAAGCCCAACTCTCTCAGTCCTTCTTCACAGGACAAGTGCTCCAGCCCCCTGATATCAACTAGGGAGAGCAGGCTGAGGAGCAGTGATTGCTGCTCAAGGACTGGATGGGTGTCAGTTGGCGGGGCATGAGTGATTGCATCACTTCTTTTTCTTGGATTTGGTTTCTTTCCATCTTTGTGTTGTTTTCATTTTCATTAAAGTTTTCTTTTCTTTTCTTTTCTTTTCTTTTCTTTTCTTTTCTTTTCTTTTCTTTTCTTTTCTTTTCTTTTCTTTTCTTTTCTTTTCTTTTCTTTTCTTTTCTTTTCTTTTCTTTTCTTTTCTTTTCTTTTCTTTTCTTTTCTTTTCTTTTCTTTTCTTTTCTTTTCTTTTCTTTTCTTTTCTTTTCTTTTCTTTTCTTTTCTTTTCTTTTCTTTTCTTTTCTTTTCTTTTCTTTTCTTTTCTTTTCTTTTCTTTTCTTTTCTTTTCTTTTCTTTTCTTTTCTTTTCTTTTCTTTTCTTTTCTTTTCTTTTCTTTTCTTTTCTTTTCTTTTCTTTTCTTTTCTTTTCTTTTCTTTTCTTCATTACACTGTTCTTGTCTCAACCCATGAGCTTTCTTACTTTTACCCTTTCGATTCTGTCCTCTATTCAATGAGGAGTGGTAGAGGTTGAGTGAGCATCTGTGTGGTGCTTGGTTACCAGCTGGGGTTAAACAATGACTGACACAGCTCCTTATTATGTACTTAGGATAACTAGATCTAGATTATGCATTTGTATATATCGTCTTTATTACTTTCACAAAGTGTAACTGATGTGGGAGTGCTTGTGTTTGTGTATTGTCCATTTAGTAAGTAGGTCATACCAATGGCATATAATTGGGCTTATCAACACTTATCAACACCAGCACAGTACAATGGCTTCCTGCTGCTGTGCAAATACTAAAGCAAAGTCAAGGGAGTTTATTTCAAAGAAATAGAAACACTGATCCCACAATGACACTTTTTTATTACACTGAGATGATATCTGTGTCTTGACTGCATGATGTGTGTGTCTACATAGGTGGTTGTCATAATCTGCCCCTGTGTCCAACCTGCCCCTGCTCGGGGACTATTAACTGATGTCCTGCACCATGTCTGTACACCTCTGGGGTTTCTAGACTGAACTGGGCTTTCTCCAGCCAGCTATAAGTGTGAGCAGTGCAAGCACACCTTAACACTTCTCTGTAGACACACCTTGAGTAATTGAATGATGTTATTCTTCTGGAAGGCTGAAAGTGCAAAAGGTTGACAGTTTGTTCCCTCTGTCACTATCCACATTATTCTGCTTGGCTCAGATAGCAGGGGAATGTTCTTATTTGCCTGAAAACAATCAGTCAGAGGGGCCTGCTTTCATCCCTGTGGTTTCCTTATAATGCAACAGCATCTAGGAGTCACAGGCACAGTTCAGCACTCCATTTATTAGAAGCCAGAAAAAAACAGAAGTTCCTTGGCAAACAGAAATCTGACTTAAATTTGGTGTTCTCATTATTTTGAGTAAGTAAAGCTCTGGTCTGAACAGCTGGGCCAGATGTGACTTGAATTTTGTATACAACCTGCCCATTGCTAAAAACAAAAGTATTTGAGTACTTCAGAGTATTTAATATCAAAAATCTATTTTGCTGCATTCTGGAGTATGAACTAATCAAGTTCAGTTTTAGTTCCATTTGATTTTGATAGAAATTGAATTACATGTTCAAAAAGATTTTATTTAGTAAAACCCAATTATTGTGGGTGAAAGGAATATGAGGCAAAAATTCATTGCATTTACTGCTAGAAAAAAAATCTCATCATACAGTTTAATGTAAAAATCACTGCCTGCTGCCTAGTTAGGACAAGAAAGAGGCAGTGTGCTGTTTAAGGCGCATCAGAAGTAAAAAGAAAATATAGCTAAAAAGCTCTGTAAGACAGAAGAAACTCCTTTTTTTTTAACTGAAGAAGAAATCATTTATATATGATTTCATCACATAGAAACTGCAGAGCACACTAAAATCAGATGTTTTAAATTCTAAATTAAAAAGAAATACTGTCCAGGATGATTGTTGCCTGCAGGAAATCTTCTAGGCTGTTTTCTGACATTCTAAATATAAAATACACCATGTGAGAAATGTTTGATTCATTCTGAAGCCTGTGATGAATGTTTGCCGGGAACCATTGACGATTCACTCATCTCAAGTGGAATCAAATTGGAGCTTTCCCAGAGAAAACAGAGGTAGACCTCTGAAGTTTAGTATTTAATCTAACTTCCTTGTACACCTTTAATCTTTCCTGAACAGATAAAGCAAACTTGTCTTTACAGTTTGGTGAAAAATCACTACTTTTTGCTGCACAGTGAGTCTGTGGAAATGTAATTGTTGGTAAACAAAGACAGTGGATTGGTTGGGAAGTTGTTTATAATTTTTTTTTTTAGTTACCCTTTTTCATACACAGCTTTTGGGTTTTTTCATTCAAAAGAATGGAAAAAAACCCTTCCCAACCCTGTCTTCATTCAAAAGACAAGAGTATCCTGTCTCTTGAAAATGGAGATTTGCCTCTTTCCCCTTCTCTTTTTCAAACAGGAATTTCAGATAGAAGTTGAAGGTCTGCTGTTGAATGCCAAAATGCAACCGATGAAAGGACAGGAACAAAAGTCCATAAACATGCCTTATTTATGTATTGTGTGACCAGAAAAAAAAAAAAACCCACATAATCTTAAAGTATTTTGAGTATTGTATAGTACAAAGATAATTGGACTGGAATCCAAAACTGAATAAAACTTTCATAAGTATGGAAACATAAACAACCTCTGTTGTGAGATTTAAATCACCACTTGTGTAAAGTTTAAAGAACAATAATAGACAAAACCGACATATAAATATGTGATGCTTTAGCAGAATTATGACCTGGCATTCATACTAATATAAACCCTTCAAAAATATTAACATCTTCTCATATATTTCCTGTTCTTTTAGGAACTTCTGGGATTATTACTGGTTACTGCTCATATTTTATTTTTCTGGAACCTCTCTTTCTTCCTCCCAGAACAAACCAAAACATGGGAATTTCAATTTAAAAGGTCAAGTCAGTATTTGTTGCCTTTTAACTACAGTTTTCTATTATAAATTGTTGCCGAGAAATTAATTGGAAAAAGCCAAGAGGGTATTCTTCATGACATTATTCCAGGGTGTAGTTTTCAAGCTGTTTACTACAGAGACAACAACACATTACAAGTTCTGTCCACGTGTAAGATAGCATGCGCTGGGGCATAATGATAAGCAGATGGCATTATTTGCAGTGGAAGTAATAGCAACCAGAAGCATCGCTGCCTGCATTATTTTGCAAATGCTTTTATATTATGTTGTGTTAAAGTATGGAACCTTGTGTGCTTTCTCTATGCAAGGCATAGGTATTGATAGCAATTGGTGAGAGAGCTAGTGGCGATAAGTAAACAGAGTAGTTATTTGGAAGAAGGTGGTATTTAAAAACAACACAAGCACAGCAGTCAGTAATGAAAGTCAGAACAAATACTAGTGAAATATTCCAGGGAAAGGAAAGAAGATGAAATTGGATGTGGGTTCTGTCATTAAAGATGTTGTTTCTGAAAGTCTTTATATGAATGTGCCATTCAGAAAATCTGAAGCTTCTAACTTTTATTACCAATAATACTGCCTAATTTACCACCGCCATCTGCCTGGCAATTATTGCTGGAAGTAGTGCATCCAAGGCAGATTATTTCAGAGAATGACATTATAGGCCATGACTGCATTGTGAGATGGAGTGTGATAGGGAGATTCCCAGGGTAGCAGAGACCTAAGTTACATATTTTACAAACACATATGCACACACAAATATATGTAGGTGTGTGTGCAGATGCACGATATATCACTGTGTATGGACAGATACATACTACTGCAGAACTGAGACATACGTCATTTCTTTTGCCAGGTTAGTGCAATGTTCCCCTCTTGAGACTTAAAGCCGTGTGTTTGAAAAACAATAAAGCAAACAATTTGGAATATAATTATAATTATTTCCTTTGGAAAGACTTCTTCACATGAATTTTGAGTTATATTTCCTCTAGATGTATGTCATCATTGTCTTCTGCACTCTAAGTTTTTTAGAGTCACCGATACATTGAAAGAGTTGGTGCAGAAGGGACATCTGGTAAGCCCCAAAGGCATTCAGCCTCCAAAGGCACAAATGACCATATGCAACAGTAGCAATGGTACCTGCTGGAAGACTGTAGCGTGTCCTCACTCTAGCACTGGCTCAAAACAGCTGGTGTGGAAAAAAGATGGGCAATGAACACATGTCAGACTGTTCCTTGCTGTGCACAGCTAGCTGCTTTTTTCTTCTTATCTCTGCAGTGAAGAACAGGGTGTTGTGTCACTGTGGAATGCAATGGGAAGAGAACTTCAGGCACTGAGAAGTCACTGCAACTGCTAGTTGGAAGGAAGGGCACCAGACCTGAGAATGAACTGTATGTGGTATATACTGTTGTACTCCACAGAGGATACAATCAGAGGAGAACCACCATGCTCTTGGGACTGAGGCTTTTGGAGTGAAAGAAAGTCTTTTCTTTCAATCAGAAGAAAAATGAAAATATTTTGGAATCAGCAGTGGGGAATGTGTTGCCTTTGTAAACTCTTCTGGTAAAAATTTCAATAGCAATAAATAGTAATAATAAAAAACATAAAATAATACATACATAATTCATTTATGTTCTCGTGTTTTGGACATTGTTGCAGGGATGTGATAACCTGATAAGAAGGATCCCCAAAGTAATTCAGTATTTATTTGTATCATGGTAAGGGCAAGAGATCTGAGAATGTAGAACCGTCAGTCAAGTAATGCAGTGTATTATATAGTCCTTGCACTAAAGAGTCTACACTCTAAGCAGGTGAAACAGTCAAGAGGCAGGAGAAGGAAAGCATTTTCACCTTCATTTTGTGCATAAGAAACAAAGCCTGTGCCCCAAACCTGGGATTTCCTGATGTCTGTGGAGTTTGGGCTGCAGCCTGCAAAGAGAGTGTCATGTGCTCAAGGTTATGCAGGGAGCTCTCTAGCACTGAAAGCAATAAGAACTGCACCCCAAAATGTTAATGTATTTGTTCCCATGAGTTGCTCAAGGATGTAAAGGGCTAAATTGGAAACTATGATCTACCAGATGATTTAGCCACAAGACTGACTTGTGAAACACAATTTCCTCTCTAGGCTTCAGCTAACAGCACTGTGACTGTAAAATGGCATACACAAATACGGGAGCTCTATGTTAGCTGTGTTGTGTAATCTTACCTGGTTAGCCATGTCAGCATAGACATCAGCAAAGATAGCATTTCACTCTT
Source organism: Eurypyga helias (assembly GCF_000690775.1). Classification (NCBI taxonomy): domain Eukaryota; kingdom Metazoa; phylum Chordata; class Aves; order Eurypygiformes; family Eurypygidae; genus Eurypyga; species Eurypyga helias. The sequence goes on from NW_010224464.1 coordinate 7,179, forward strand.
CATGCTGACCCTCTCTGCTGCTGAAAGCTAGGTTTTCAGCTGAGCCAGCTAGTGTGAAACTAGTTTGGCTACATCTGCGGCGCACATCTGCCACCACAACTTCTGCAGACAGACTCAAAGACCTGAAAAACAAGATCACAGTCAGTTAGAAAAGTTATTCTACAAAGAAATACTAGCAAAGGTCCTGAGGAAACTTGTAATCATTCACACCTAAGCTTACATGAAGTATTGCCTATATCTGTGTGAAGTGAACTGTTGCAATCATAAAAAGGCTGTAACAGTATTGTGCTGGATTCAGCCAGGAA
>NW_010224465.1:0-11922 GCF_000690775.1 Eurypyga helias
GGTCCCTTCCAACCCAAACCGTCTTGTACCATGATCTATGGCTGTGCAGCAGTGTTGACTTTGGACCAGAAACACACAAGACAACTAGACCATATCAGTTCTTGTCCATCCTGCAGGTGTGTCTACTGCCAGTTCTGGAGCCAGAAACCCTCACAAGCGAGAGCGCCTCTGCATTAATTTCTTCACACACCACCATGACAGTACAAGTAGACATCTTTCATTCAAATTCTGTTTTACAAGCCAGAGTTTTTCTCTTCACTGTGAAATAATTAGAAAACTGATATATATGCGTGTCCATTAAAGTAACCAGCAATCTACACCTGCTCTCACTCTTTGTGCTTCTGTATAGATCTTCTAGAAAGTATGGATAAAACTTCTTTCATTAAGATGGGCCTACCCAGCCCCTTTGGGGAAAAGTATCCACAGAATACAGATAACTGTCAGATCAAATTAGAAAGATATATCCCTTCTAAAGCTAATATTAACATGAGAACAAAACAAACACTGGCAGCTGCACACAAGAACAAAAGGAATCAGAACTTTTATACCTGTCTTATTGTGTGAGAATTATATGAAAATCTTTAGAGTTTTGTTAAAGTGGTAACTGACCTCTAAGAGAAATTATCTTGAGCTACAATTTTTGCCAAATTTTTCAAAATACAGCAAATGCACAAAACACCATCCTGACAAATATACCCAGAGATTTTAAAAGGGCTGTGCAGACTGTTTTGGAACTTAGCACCTAAACTGGGTAAAAACACCCACAACAAACTAAGTTTTATATAGTCTCATTTTAAAACAGATTAAAAAGAAATCTAAATTAAAGTCTCCTGCTACCTTTAACTAAAATTTGCTTAGAGAACGTTGAAAAAAATGTGAAGTGAATTATGCACCTTCCTTTTACGTAGTATCCTATAGGTTAGTTTCTTTACATAGGATGAGGAAGACCTGAGCTGCATTTCTTTGTATGTATTTACCAATATTCATCTCTTTTACTATCCTAGTAAATGCTTTAAGCACTCAGCAAACAAATGATTCAAAATTTGGTCTCTTTCTTTCTCTGTTTTTTCTCTTGAAACTGGTCTATGTAGTACACTTCTGAAATCCACTGCAGAAACAAAGACTAGTAATTCTGGATGGAGTTTCCTGCACACTGACCTGGGCAGTACCCTTCGGAGGGGTGCCACGTGTCACTACTTTCTCTCAAGTGAGAGGTCTAGTGACAATTGCACAGTGGGGAAGTAGGCAGAGGTAGGTATTCAGATAGTAGTAAAACCTTATGTGGGAAATATAAGAATAAAGGATGGCAAGAGAACAAGCCAGTCAACTCTGTTAAATGCTTTTTGCCAAGACACAGTGTAGAGGGATTAGAGATCAGCATCTACTGAACTATGCTGTTTTATTTGAGAGCAAAGTAGTCTAGTCTTCATATTTACATCAAGCATAGGAAGCATTTTAATGCCTCAGTTCTGATTTCTTCACTGTTTATTAAAGAGATTATTTCATTATTATTTTAGCAGAGTATTGAATGGTTAGCAATAGTACGAAAAGATTTATGAAGCTTTTTTTATTCATTATAATTGCCTACCAACTCATATGACATTATACTTGCACCCATTAATATCTTAAAACACTCCTTTTTTAAAGTGTAAACATTCAATAGTCGCATTAGCATGTTAGAGAGGTACATTTTGGAAAAATCAGAAGTTTGCTTTCAAATTTAAATATTATGTATTCCTCCTCATAAGTATTAAAATTATTTTTCAAAATCCCATAGAAAATTTAGGACATAACCCATTGACATTCCTGGAAAAATAGTCAAATCATATCTATGCATTTGAAAATTCTGTTCTGCATTTTTCAATGTGTTTGCAAAAAGCCAATTCCCTACATGTTAATTCTTAGCTCCACATTTAGTTATAACATTCAAAATTTGCCATTCTTCTTGTACTTGCTATTTACATAAATTAACCAGCCAAAAGCAGAAGTAACATCATATGACTTATGCAACTAATCAACACATTCTGAATTATGAATATTTATAGGACTTTCTTTGTGCACTAGACATGAAAGAGAAAATTACACATAGAAATTAATGAATATTTGTGAATAACTCTTAGTGGTAAATTTTACAATCCCTTTTCAAACAACATGCAAAAGAAGAAGCAATGAGTGTTAATGAATATTAATTAGTACTTCTTTTGTCTGTCATATACATACTCTCTCCTCTGTTCAGTTCAGTAAAGTAGTATAGTTGTAGCAGATGGCAAAATTTGGTTCACAATATGGGTAGCAATTGGTATTCATATTCACACAAAGCCACATTAGAGCGTACTCTCAAGTAGTGTGTTGACAGAACATGTATATATGTTCCCACTACAGAAAGAAAGATCAAAATATAACACCAATTCACTGTTTGAACCTGCAAGATATTTGGCTGTGTTACTTTTTAAAAAGGTCCTTTAAATGGATGGGCACATAGGCAAGAAACAGAAGTGGTAAAACAAATTTTGAAATACATTTTAGCTTGACTAAATGCTGTTTAGTATATTATCATTAAACATGCTTAATCTTGGGGGAAATTTTTGTTTAAAATCTTTTAAAAGCATGTGCACCCTGACCATTTTATGCAATCAAAGTGATATAAGCAAACCATCTCAGGTCAGCAGGTATGGAAAACTTTCTGTAGATCAAAGAAACAAGCTAGAATCTGCAAGCTAAATTTGAAAACAATTTAGGTAGTGAGAATCCTACATCTTCCCATAAAAATACATCATTAGTCATTTCTTCACCATTTTCTAACCACAGGTTGTATTTCTCCTGATTTCTTTAAAAGTAGAAGCAAAGTTTAATACAAGCTATCAGTGCAGTGTGTCTTTTTACTTAACCTGAATTTTCTTTCTGCATTCAAACTGAAAACTACATGTAATAAAAAGTAACTGATATTAACCTGAATTTAGGTGGTATTTTCTTGTTTCTTGTCTGAGAATATCCAGAATGGTCACCCATTTTTCTAAAGAGATAGTAGATGGCATACCAAAATATTCTGGATGTTAACTACAAATGAAAAACAAACTGATCTTTTAGTTGCAAATCAGGCAACTACGGAAATTATAATGCAATTACGCTTTGCCAGTATGTTAGCTTGATACTAAACAAATAATTCCCAGAAGCAAAATATCTAGCAGTTTTGCCAAATTTGCCACCAATGTAGACTTTTTGGGATGCTGTACTGGTTTTTGATGGGATAGACTTAATTTTCTCTATAGTAGCACATATGGCCCTATATTTTGTATTTGTGTTGAAAAGGGAGTTTATAACCTTTTCTGCTCCTCAACCCACCAGTGAGCAGGCTGGGGATGCACATGAAGATGCTGGGAGGGCACACAGCCAGGACAGATGACCCCAACTGACCAAAAGGATATTCCATGCTATATGGCATCATGTTCAGCATATTGAGCTGACGGAAGAAGAAAGACAGGGGGGACATTCAGAGTGATGGCGTTTGTCTTCCTAAGTAATGGTTACACATGATGGAGCCCTGTTTTCTTGGGCATGGCTGAACACCTGCCTGCCCATGGGAAGTGAGGAATGCATTCATTGTTTTCCTTTGCTTGTGGGTGTAGTTTTTGCTTTACATATTAAACTGTCTGGTATCATAACCCATGAGTTTTCTAACTTGTAATCTTCAGATTCTCTCTCCAATCCCACTGTGGGGGAACTGAGTGAGTGTCTGGCTGTGTGTTCTCTATTTGCCAGCTGGAACTACACCATAAAAAAACCCCAAAAACCAAGACTTGTGTTTCTCTTGGAAGAGTGAAAAATGCAGTAGTAAATCCTAATAAACAAGACAATAAATGCAGCTTTGAGGTCAGCTTGCCAATTATGTTTTTCCCCTTTAAGTTACACTATAATTTACCTTTGAAGACCCATCTAGTTTCCTGAAGAGGAGAAAAATCTGTGGTGCTTGTGCCTAACCAACAGCACTGTTCTCCTCCTGATCTCTCTGTCCTTATGTGCATGGACCTGTTCCTCCAAATTGATGCATTCCCTCTTCTTTCTTTTCTCTAGGTGTGACAAGAGGAGAATAAGAAATTGATCACTTTAATCTCACTCTGATACAGACTTGAGACAAAATACAACATGACATACACAGAAGTTGTTCCCTCAATTTTTATGTAGTTTCTGGTTGCTGTAGCTGAGATATTAAACCCACAGGTTGAAGACCTAGTTTAAGTCTTTTGAATGGTAAAAAATGAGTCATCCATTTTTAGACCTCTGCCTGAAGTTAATATATCACATACACCTTTCCTGCATTGAAAAACTTCCCTGGCTTTAATGCAGAACCTGTGAAAAGAAAACAAATATACTATTTCAGTTTAAGAATATCTTCAACAAAACTAGAAAACCAGACTGTTAACAGTTTTCATGTATATTTGGCTTTGTCTAATTTTACTTTCATTATAGGCTGTTAGAAGGTTTTCCTCTTGAATCACAGGAAAAGCTCATATTTTAGTAAAGATTTTGGTACCTATGAGGATAATTCTCACATTCCTGTCACTCCCAGTGAGACAGATTTTTGCCTTAGGAAGGCAGAAATGGGAAGCAGAGGATTCTTACTTTCTCAAATCCAGGACTTAATCAGGTCCTAATACAGTTCCTAACCAAAGAAATTGATTTTTCTCTTCTCACTTTCAAAACCAACAGGATTATAATACTATTTATCTGTTGTTTCCTTGCCCTGTGTGCTTGAGGTTAACTGCACTGTCTATTCAGTCAGAAACCAGCACTTCACCACCCTGTGTGCTTGTATATCTGTCGTGGTCCTTCTCAGGTCGAGCTCATTTTCCTCAAATGACCAACAAGTTTCTCTGGTAGAATTTTTTTCAACATCTTGGAGTGGTCAGATATAGGATAACTAAAGTAAAACCCTGAGAAATTCAGGTTAAAAGAAACACTGAACCTTTTGAAATCTGGGATACATATCAACACTCACATAGCCAGAATTTCCATCATCAGCATTTAGCAACAAGTCCCTAGTTAATGATATCTGAACTGAGGTGAGAATAAGAGTCTTAATTTCCAATTAGATCTTAGAGATTCTGATCTTTTAAATTACTTTTTTTTTTTAAATGATCTTCTAAAGAGTCAGTGAAAGTAAAAGCAGTATCTGACACAAAATTTCCTTTTGCAGGCTCAGTTTCATGACTATACTAATCTGATTTTTTTTGAATATTATTGGAAGAATTTAAAAAAAAATTAAAATTAAAAACATGTTTAAGAGATGTGCAGGTGCCTCAGGATGTTATACAAGTGCAGGCTAGGGTGGGTATTGTGCAGAGAGCAGACATTCAGAAGAAGACTTTTTAAAAATATACTGCATCACTAAGAAATAAGATAATTCCATAAAATTGGATAACCTTGAACAGTACTTTAAAATTCAGGATCTGAGCCCAGTCCTTCTGTCAAAATCCTATTCTTACATTACCACAGTTAACAGAGTTAATGAGCAACATGCAGTGACAGCCAAGAACAAGCTTCCTTAGTTATTATTAAATGCTAGAGCAGAAATGTTTGTATTTTTATTTCAGTGAATGTTTTAGGGACTTGACCCTGTGCTGAATAAAAAGGTGAGTATTTTAGCATCTTGGGGAAAAAGTTCAAGTAATCATACTTATCTAAGCCTTACAGCTTAGACAAAAAAAAAAAAAAAAAAAAATCTAATACACGTCATGGAGTATTTACAGCTTCTAAGACCTGAGAGCAGAGTGGAGGGAAAATGTAGGCTTTGATTGACCCCAGGTTGTACCATATAATACATGTATTATAAAAGGCAACACACTTGAAGAGTTTGAAGTTGTCTTCATTGACCAATCAATTACAAAGATTTGAAGATCCAAAGCAAATGGTACAGAAAAATATTAATGCTATTGGTTTTATTCTTCAATAAAAGTGACATTTAAACAGAAAATAATTCGTATGATTTCACATTTGTGAGATACAGAGTGGAAATGAGAGATGAGGTAGCAACAAACATTAAGTATAAACTAAGATGATAGTATTCCTGAAAGCAAATTACATTTATAATGTATCTAGATGTTGCAGTTCTTTCTGTAATCCATGTTACCACGGTAAAATATTGTTTTATAATTGAGACTATAAACTCTCTTCAAGTTAAGTTTTCCCTAGAACTTCAAATGTTGCTAGAACTTCTCTGTAGACATCTCCTTGAAGCATTTATAGTTCATGAAATTTTTAACGTCTACTGTATTAATACAATTGCATTTATTTTATTTTGTGGAGTACATTCTTTCTCATTCTGCAACACAACATGTATTACAATCAAAGTTTCCTTTACAGGTATATTTATTGCAGCATTAGAAGATTACTAGTACTCATAGAATTAAAGTTCCTCTACAGATTACATTATTTCTTTTCTATTGAATGACTTCTTAATATTAAAATATTGTTCCATTGACCTCTTAACAGCCATTGTCAGTATTAAAACCAATATATAGAAATTCAATATTTGAACCATTAATTTAAAAACTACTAGAATTAGAAAGAAATAAATCAGACTTTTAGTTCAGCTTACACCAAAATACAGAGCTGAAGTTGAAGATTTTTACATAATGTTACACGCTCTGAAAACATGACAACATGTCTAGCAGTGGAAGTAATGCATTATTTTGGAATGTTGTTTAAGCAAAGGGAAATGGTTAAAACACTGGATATTTCTAGTCCTCATTCTATTTTCAAACATAGGGTAAGAAAGTATTCATTAGGCAATAACAATATTGATTTTCTTGTATACTTATGAGGGGGAAAGAAAAAAAAAAAGGGCAGAAACCATTCAGGAGCTCTGAATTTTCTGAAAGGGGTAAAATCCTGTATAATAATTTTAGAGACTGCTTTCCATGATTCTACAGAAAACATACACAAACATACAGGAATCCCAACATCAGACTCACTCCAGAACACCTCCTCAACCTGTTGAAGTCATTTGCTTATCCAACAAGTTCACACACTCCTGTATTTCAGACCAAAAGATAGAGCTGGTTCCAGAGCTCTGGGGCAATCTATGGAAGCACAGGAACACCCAGCACCCCTAGCGCTAGGCAATGTCAGAGTTTACAAGTTGTATTTCACATTAAATACACTTAACAGGCAGATAATTTAGAGTGTAGAACACTCCAGGTGTGAAATAGCTGGTTTTCTAACTGATCATGTCTTAGGCGCAGTTTCAGACACAAAGCACACAGCTCAGTATGCTTATTATGCGATGTGCTTTGCAGATACTGCTTTACAACTGATGTAAATGAGATTGTCAACACATACGTTACACTGTACTACTGCATCTGAACCACAAATAAAAATATGTATTCTCAAAATACATGGGACACTTTAAGGCACTGACATTCATCATGCACAGAGAATCTACAGACTCTATCTTCAGATGTAATACCTTCATAAAATCTCATAGTATTGTTTCTTCTGTACATAAAAAATCAATAACTGCAAAATGCACACTTGTGGAAAGTGTCATGTTGGGGAAGTAAGAGCACCTGTTTTCTTGCAAATGCTCTGTCTACATATTCAGTTACATACACCTGGCTTTGTGACAAATATAAAAGTTTACCACTTTCTCCTCCTAGAGTTAGTGCAAAACAAAAACAGCTAAAAGTGAATTAGGTGTATTTTTTTTTTAATGCTATGCATGATTAAAAAAAAAAAAAAAAGAGAAGATGAGTTTCCATTAGCTGTGAACTCTGTCACAAATCATTTAACAAAAAATGAAAACAGAAAATTAGCACTCTGTCCTAATGGCTGAACCGTTGCATGAGTGTAACTAAAGAAGAAATCTGAGTAAATTTCAGGCTGAATGAGGTTTTGAGCAACCTGGTCTAGTCGAGGGTATTTGGAACTAGTTGATCTTTAAGGTCCCTAAGGAACCTGAACCATTCTGTCATTCTATGATTCATGATCACCCAGCACTGTTCATGTTATCAGAAATATGGAGGAAAAGTGCATGGGAGTAGTATGATATTGTCTCTGCATAAAAATGCCATTTCTGCTGTGTATAGCTGCACTCATCTTGGAGTCCAGTTAGTATTTTCCCTAAATTAAATTCTTAACATTTATACGTCCACAGTCAATAAATTTTGAACATTTATCATGAGGACTGGAGAATTCAAAGCATTAAGGTTCCAATTTATTTTCTGCTGACCCAAACCTTTTTACAAAAACAAGAGCTTGCAGAACTCTTCAATGCAGTGTTAATCTTTCAAACAAATAATGATTCAAAACTGAATCAACATCTGAATTTTTAGACAATTTTAAGAGTCACCCATCAAAACTAGAAACAAATATTAGACCCTGACAGGAAAAACACACATTTTCTTGGGCAGGTGTTTAGATTATGTTAAAGTGATCTTGAATGTGAAATTACTTTTCTGCCTACAAACACTCTACAGCAGCATTTTTGAAAGGCCATTGAAATTCATAGAAATCTCAGATTTATGTATCTTCTAGATGTTTCAGCAATAAAACAGATCGCCAGGCTATGTCATTTAAAGCTCTCTGGTCTTTTCATTTGGCTTCTATAAATCTACATTTTGACACTTGTTGATAAGTCCCACAGGTGTCCACCCTTAAGACGAACATTGCACAACCCTTCATTCCTCTCTCTGCCACCTTTACCTCATTTTACTGAGAAAAAACAAAGAATTATCAAAGCTTCTCTTTCAGGTTCAGAACTGAGGTCTTCTCTGAGTCACTCCCTGAGGGTGGCAGAGAATTTATTTATCTCCATCTTTACAGGCAATACACCTGTCAGATACATTCATTTTGTCTTTTAAGGTCACAATTAATTACCAGCTTAAAAATTTAATGAGTCTTGAACTCTACACTAGCAAACATTAAAAGGGTATGACAAGAGGGAAACACAAATGTTCTCTCAAGTCCAGCAACAGATTTTAACAAAAAATGCTGCACTTCAAGATTCCTCAAACTGTTGTGGAAAATAGATGAAAGTTCATAAGAACAATATATTTTTGATCAAATCTCAATCTTCATGTCATGCAGAAATCATAGATACACACATATATAACAGGGAAACCTCTTTTCAGTTCTGAAGCAAACTGGTCACAGATTGTTTTCTGTTGGTGTTGGTGGTAATTCATCTAGACTTTCATTCATAAAATGGAAATCCCACAGCTGCCTTTCCACTATTGACTATGAAGTGCGAAGACAAGAAAACATTTGTCAAAAGGAAGGGGTATTCAGTGTTTTATAGATATTTTAAATGGCTTCCTCTCATACATTTTCATTAAGTTGAAATAATAAAATGATAGGAAGTATTTACAGAGAGAGCCTTTAAAATGAAACATTCTGAATATGTTATTTCATTGCAGAAGTAAATATTTTGATTGCCTCATACTTCCAACTAACATTACACTTTTAGCCAGTATTTCGCTGTTTTTCACTTTTTACCATAATCAGGCTTTCTCGTACTGATGGGAGAAAAATATTTTAGGATGATGCAGATAACACATTATGACTAGCAGAAAAGGAGAGTGACTGTAACAGTCCTTCAGATCTTCAAACAACCCCACTAGAACAGTTTCTGGTGTCATTTCTTGTCATTTCACTCTAATAATGCCAGAGGGAAGAAGAGGATCAGAGTGTCAGGTACAGGATTCTTTAGTTCACCTTCTGATCTTTCTCTTCAAAGCATAAGACCACACAAAACTAGCAATATCTTTTCAGACACTGTAGCATGGAAAGAGGTTTAACACTGCTTAAATTTCTGCCAGCTATTGAATTAGGTATACTCTCTGCTAAACTGCTCTATCAGCGTAGATACATGCGTACATCCTGCTTCATTTCTCTCTGTAATGCTGCTAGCTTGCTGATAGAGATATGTTACATACTTTGGTATTTCTTACAGAAATATAAATCATATTTCTTAAACCAAGCCAAGGAGTAAATATCTATCATACATTTCAGTTTTCTACAGGTAAAGGATGTTTTTCTCTATATCTTTCAAAAAACAACAGGATGGCAATGATTTTGTTCATATGCCCTACTAATCTTCCATACAGTCGTAGAGTAGGATTTTGCCAGTAGTAAGCAGGTTGCCTCTGCCCTTTAATTAGAGATGAAAAAAAAAAAAAAAGAAATTTAGATTCTATACACAAATATCAATATCTGTGTTGTCACTCAAAAAGGTCCACTGGTTGCAAATGACCAACAAATATAATTCACAAAAGTTGTTGCAAAATACTTGAATACAGATGGGAAAAAATGAAACACTCCAATTAATTTTGGCAGCACCCAAAATATCCAGCTGATGGTAATAACACTTCCAAACATGCTTGCATGTTTTTATCTATAAATACACTTCTACACAACTTATGCAAAGTTGTTAATAAAGAAACAAAGTTGAACTGAAATAAAAAGATTTGTCAATCCAATCTGCTTTGGAAGCAATGAAGAGAGTCACATAGAAATGGAATTCCTCTCAAGGTTTCACTATGGATAGAAAAATCTTGGCCGGTTCCGATTTATGAAAGCAAATCTAGAGAAAACAGCATTTCTGTTTAACCATTGTTATATATATTTTTATAAGAATCTCTTGAAATTAATCAAGACAATAATTTTTGGATGGACCTACTTTATCTACTCTAAAACTCTATTGCTATGTGGAGGAAAGGACATTTTCATACAGTTTTTACAAAATTCTAATCAATATTTCAGTTGCAGGGTGATTTTTTTTTGGAGGGGGTGATGGGATTTTTTATATGTATCAGGCCAAATACCTACATGTCATGGTAACATTACAAAATAAGTCCTTCAGTTCAAAATCTTAGCAGCAAGCAGTATATTTACATCATATGTTAAGGCATATTCTTGACAAAGTACCAACAATTTTAATTTCCAGTCACCTGATGGAAAACACTAATCTGATTAACAGTGCCTTTGAGCCATATTAGGCTCAAACTTCTTAAAAGTTGTATGAGTTGTTAAAACAATATTCTTTTTTAGCAGAAGACTAATATATGAACCAAATTATCAAAACAATTTCTGTGAGTTTCTATATCCTAACTTGATATGATGATGACAGTAGGACATCAGCCATACAATAACATGTTGATGTAGGATTGAGTATTTGGTATGCTATAGTGACCTATTATGCTGCTTTTTTTGGGTCACAGGCATAGCTTTATAGTTGCAGACTTCCCTATAAATTATTTCAGTAAATGGTGTCATGGATTGAAATTTAAACTTAAAGCACATTATAAATCAGAGTAATTTGTGATAATCTAGGTCAGAGTGTTACAAAACTACTGCTATTTTGGTTGAATAATGCTATTCAGCTATGCAGGCTTACACAATATAAGTGTCAATACATACATCTTCCATTGTGTATTATAATAGGCATTATAATAAAGTAGGTTAGTGTTTAGCTGCTTACTGATATTTTAAATCTGACAGGTCAAACACTGAAAAAAAATAAAATCTAAGTCTTCCTTTCTTTGGTACCTGCAGCACAGAAGACAAAATGGCCTAGAGAACCACCATCCTCTGAGGACTTGAAATCAAACAAACAGATATGGGGCAAGACCAGGAGAAAAATGAAAAATAAAACAAAACCACCCAACCAACCAAAAAAAAAAAATTCACAGAGAATAACAGGAGTTATTCCAAATACAGGAGTTATAAGTACAAAGTCATTAGTGTCATTTGAACTAAATCTCCTTGAGAAGTAATTGGACCCCTATACATCCATTTAATATAATGAGGAATGGGCAGAATGATATTTTTGCCTATTTCGTTTTGATCTTTCTTGAAAGATATTAAAAAAAAAATCAAAGTTTTTAACTAAGTGTCTCGATATGTTTGTCGTGGTTTAACTCCGGC
>NW_010224466.1:0-1048 GCF_000690775.1 Eurypyga helias
AGGCTGCGGTTCACCCGTGGGTGGGTTCGTGCTGAAGGTGCAATCAATGAGCATCTCACTGACAGCTTCTGGCAGCAGCTTGTGCATAAAGGAGAGAAGCACGTGAGAGCTGTGTGTGGTCGCAGTCATGGTCTGCATGGCATCACAGCTGGGCAGGGGGACCAGAGGGCTCTGCTGCCTGTCCCCCTGCAACTGGGCAGCTCTGAGTGTCAGAGCTTGCTCGCCGTAGGCAGCTCCTTCCAGGCACCCTGGCACCATCTTCTCACAGGCTGAGGCACTGAGGTTCCCTCCAAGGGAGAACAGGAGGCTCACAGGGAAATCCAGTGGGAGTTTCCTGGAGTTTTGAAATAGTCCTCTGCTGCTCCCCAGCTCACTGGGTGCCCTGAGACCTGTGCCACAGACTTCTCAGGGGTGTCCTGCTCGCGGCTGTGAGCATGGGTGGTGTGGGGAGGTCTGTGGGAGGGGAAGGGGATGCTCCTCCTGTGGCACTTTCCCTGGGCACAGTTGCATGCATGACCCAAGCTTGCAGGGTGTCCCGCCAGGTGCCCTTCGGTGCTTTTCTGGCTTGGTGTGTTAGGTTCTTAGGGCAAGAAAGAGCTCTGGCTTCTTAGATGATGCCACAAGTCTCCAGGGTCACACGCTGGTCCACCAGCCACCGTGCAGGCTTTGTGCACATCACAAGCCCTTCATGGGTGCCACAGTCCCTGAATCACCAGCTCCTCCTGGCCTTTCCCGGGAGGCCTTGGGGAAGCAGCACTCGGCCCTTTTGCCCTTCATGCCCTTCCAGGGGATGTGGTGTAGGAGGGCTACTCCCTACAGCATCCATCTCTCACTGTACTGCAGGGAAAACACCCTTTCTCCTGGGGGTCTATGCAGAGCAGAAAAGGGCTAGGTTTCTCTAAAAGAGCTGCATCTGTGAGACTGTAGGGATGCTGGGACTCACAGGTACCTCAATATTTGACTTGGTGTGGAAAACTGCCGTCAGCAATAGTAGTCCACACAGTCACTGACATTCATTCCTTTCCAGACTCCTCCTGCTCCCCTCCCA
>NW_010224467.1:0-366 GCF_000690775.1 Eurypyga helias
CCGGTGGCACCCTGGGGTGCTGGGGGGAGGGGCTACAACCCACCACTGCACCATCTTTCCCTGCAGCCCCCGGGCGCTCTTGGTGCCTCCGACTTCCTTCTCCACGACATGGAAGGGGTAGAGGATGTCGATGGGGAGCTCCACGAAGACGGGTCCTACGGGATTGGGGTGCTGAGGGGGTCCCCAATGTCACCCCAAAAACACTCTGAGGGGGCTAAACCCCCCTGGGAATTCAAACAGCCCCCCCCAAACACCAGGACAAACCCCACCGGGTGACACACAGTGGGGAAAAAAAACTCCCACCAAACCCTACTGTCCCTGGGGGGTGTTTTTGAGGTGCCCCGTCCCCTGAAAGTTTTACCGGGG
>NW_010224467.1:483-905 GCF_000690775.1 Eurypyga helias
GTCCGCCCTCCCCGCCACTGCCGAGCGCGGGCAAATGATCCCTGAAACCCCAAAATGGGGGGGAAATCCCCCTAAAAATGGGGGTGGGAAGGGGGTCTCACCTTCTGCAACGAGGCGGCTGCTCCCCCGATGAGCAGCACCGGTGACTCGGCCATCTGGGCGTTCTTGACGGCCGTCACCGTGTTGGTGACGCCGGGGCCGGCGGTGACGGCGGCGACGCCGATGCGACCTGCGGGGAAATGGGGGGGGATGGGGGTGGAAGGGGGTCCCTCTGCACCCCGATTTTGGGCTGGGGGGTCAGGACACGCTCGTTTGCTCATCTCGTTGGCACCCAATTGACTAAATTAGTTGGGGGGGGGGGGGAATAGGGACAAAATCCATCGTGGAAGTCACCCAAAAAGTCTTTGAACCCTTCTTGGCTC
>NW_010224468.1:0-225 GCF_000690775.1 Eurypyga helias
GGACCCCAAAACAGACAACAGGGACCCCAAGAGACCCCAGGGATCCCAAGAGACCCCACAGAAGACCAGAAGCACCCCAAAAGAGGCCCCATGGGGCCAAGGGGACCCCAAAACAGACTCCATAGGGCCCAAAAGAGACCCCATGGGGCAGGGGAACCCCAAAAGAGACCCCACAATAGACCAGAACCCCAAAAGAGACCCCACAGGGAACCTGGGGGACCCTTC
>NW_010224469.1:0-294 GCF_000690775.1 Eurypyga helias
CCCGAGCTTGCTGAAGGAGTGCAAGGATCGGTGTTTTTTTGCAGTTATGAGCAGTACAATGAGCAGTTACTAGTTATGAGCACCCGGACTACATTTGCTGCCTTATTACCATTGCTGAGTGCTGGCCTTGCTGGTTTCCTTTGAAAAAAACTGTCCTCCTCCTCTGATTCTCCTTTGAAAGATTATGTAATTGGACTTCATGTATTTCTGTCTCCGTGGTTTAATTTATGTGGTTTGATTCTGCCACCAGAGTCATTCTGATTGTTGGGAAGACGTTACCGACTTTGGCCGTCG
>NW_010224470.1:0-6358 GCF_000690775.1 Eurypyga helias
CGCGCAGTGCCGAGCGCCGCAGCCGGCGCGGGACGGACGGGGGTGTGCGCTGACCTCGGCGAGTAAGGTGCCCTGGCGTGGTGCTGAGCTCGGGGAGGCTCTCTGGCTGCTGTACGCCTCTCTGAGAGCTGGACGCTTCTGTCACGAGAAAGTCGTGACCCACTGAGAAGAATCCCAATGGCTAGAGGTGGAAGGCAAAAATCGGTGTTTTAATGCAAGAATAACTTAATTTCTTTGGCACCTTTTATTCCTGTAGTGTAGTTTACTAAATTTTGCAAAGGAAATCAAATTCAACCCATGCTCAGAATGGAGTCCCAGCCCCTGCTGAGAGGGTCTAGCGCGTGCAGCAAGGTAAGAACCGCCTTGGCCTCCGAAGATGGAGCCTGCGGAGAGTTTGTAGCGTTGGCGATGGTGCGCGAGTGGGAAAGGCTCCGATTGTTTCATCTTTACGTCAGGGTCGAGGCTCTGAGTTTTCCTTAGACACCTAGTTGTGTTGTAAAATGGGAGCTGTAAAAGCACATTTTCTGCTTCTTAAGTTTTACGTTGAATGTAAATGGAATTTTGTTTGCGGTATGTTTCTGGAATGAGGTAAAAGTGCTTATAAACTGCCAGGAGTTAAGTAGCTTAGAGAACAGAGTGTGCAGTGCCTCTATTTACCACCTCTAGTTTATTGTTTCTACCGTACTCGCTGCAGCCCTCGTTCATTAGTCTTAATTAATTTCTTTTGTTGTCAGAGAAACACTTTTTATTCTCAGGTAACCGTAAGGAAGTATTAATTGGATTGCACTTTAATAAGGTCAATTTCAATTTCTGAATTTCAGTCTTGAAGGAGGGACATTTTGATGAATTATTTTCAGGACAGGCACACCTATTTCAGAATGCAGAATAGCATCTGGAATAGCTCAACATTCCTGGGAACTGGACCAAGAATGAGAACGATGAAGAAATAATCCACATATGTTACAGTGATAAATTCAGGGAGTACAAGCTTATAAAAACAAATTTTGTACATTCTTTATGAAGGAAGAGGAAATTTGATCACAGAACTGCCTTTAGTATAGGAGACATTGTTGTGTCCAGCTGAAGTTAGACAAAAAGATACCATGAGATGAAATTGGGACCTAATTTTTAATGAAAGTGTTGCTAAACTTTTGAACTGGATGTTATTGTTAGTACTGTCATATTCAATAAAAAGTAGAGTCAAGAAGCATCACATTGGAAAGCCAGACACTGTATAAAGCTCTAGAGATCTTCTCTGACCCAGGGGCCTCATCCAAAGTAGGATGTTTCATGACCAATTAGACTCTGTTGAATGTATTATAATACTCCTTTCTGTGGACCTTAAAACCCGTGAGTCTGCGAATTTATTAATTTTAGTTCCTAAATGGTGATTTAGGAATGCAACTAAAATCAATATTGAAAAATTAAAAAATGCATGCTCGTAAACTTTAGGTTGAGTAGTATTATCAGTGGACAATATGTTGTGATTTAAGATACTAAGATTTAGCACCTGCTAACTTGCAGACATCTGGTAATCAGCTTAGTGACTCGCTGAGGGAAAGAAAATATTTCTCAGATCTCAGATGAAATGTGAGCCACAGAAATTGGGATTTGGTTAATTCTTACACGAAGTTGTTGTGCCTCTAACTCTGAACATAGACAGTCCTAACACTTTTTCATAAAAAACTGACACCATGGGCAGCGTGGTTTGTGCAAAACGCATTTACACAGTTCAGTAGAACGCTGTCAGCAGTGCCGTGGGTGTGTTGCTTACGCTTAAGCTGGATGCTTGTAATTGTGGCATCTCTAAAAGATGTTGGTGATCATGGCCAAAGTCAGTGACAAATGTTTCCCCTGGTGCAGGTGTTTGAGAGTTTATGTAGTTTTCTAAACAAATACTTAAACTTTTCAAAGCTAAATAAATTACATCTTTCACTGTGATTTTCTCCTTGAGATGACATCCCTGGAATTGTTCAAGGCCAGGCTGGATGAGGCTTTCAGCAACCTGGTCTAGTGGAGGGTGTCCCATGGCAGGGGGGTTGGAACTAGATGATCTTTAAGGTCCCTTCCAACCCAAACCATTCTATGATTCTATGTGTGTGGGTTCAAGACCCTTTTTTCATGCCCTTTACTCTCTTCTGTTCTCTAGTTCCCCAGCTGCACCTTGTTTCTGGCTGTTTGTGCTGTTGGAATTGGAGGAACCTTTCAGTATGGGTATAATGTTTCCATTATCAACGCACCCACCCAGGTAAAGCACCGTCTCGTGTTCACAGGGTTGTTTTACAGTCACGGAGGTGTCTTGTCTAACTGCCAAGAGGCCAAACGCACTTTCACTGCGAGCGCAGATTCCTCTCGTATGAAGGAACGGAACTTTGCAGTTGGAAGGGACCTACATCTAGTCCAGTTGCCTGAGTAATTCAGGGCTGACCAAAAGTTTAAGCATGTTAATAATGGGGACAGGTTGGGAGAGTTGGGGGTGTTCAGCCTGGAGAAGAGAAGGCTCCGGGGAGACCTTATAGCACCTTCCAGTGCCTGAAGGGGCTACAAGGAAGCTGGGGGGGGCTTTTTACAAGGGCCTGTAGTGACAGGACAAGGAGTAACAGTTTTAAACTGAAAGAACGTAGATTTAGATTAAAAGTTCTTTACTGTGAAGGTGGTGAAGCACTGGGACAGGTTGCCCAGAGAAGCTGTGGATGCCCCATCCCTGGAAGTGTCCAAGGCCAGGCTGGATGAGGCTTGGAGCAACCTGGTCTAGTGGAAGGTGTCCCTGCCCATGGCAGGGGGGTTGGAAGTAGATGATCTTTAAGGTCCCTTCCAACCCAAACCAGTCTGTGATTTTCATCTACTTATTTTCGCATCCATTGCCATGGCCTTGAGGATTCTGCATATTTTGTGGATGACTCGAGGATCTGAGCTAATGGTCTTGTGAAAGGGAGTGATAACATTTTCTGCTGTCATCTGATTTATTTTCTTGCGAAACTATGAAGACTGAATTTGCTACAGCATTGTATGCTCTTTATAAAGGTTCAAGTAAACCATTTGTGAAAGAACATGTAATATGCGGGAAACAGACTCCAGGAATTTTGTTGTTCTGTTAAGTCTTTGCTGGCAAAGAACAGGAGCCTCTGATTACAGATGCGTGTCAGTTGGAAAGTTTCTGAAGATAGATGTTAGGAAACCAAGCATGCAGAAAAACCCCTTAAAAGTTCTGACACATGAATATTGTAAAAAAGGCGAAGGAGGATTAGGGTTGCAGAAGGGGATTTTGCTATGAATTGTTGAATTACACTAAGGCAGGAAGAGGTAAATCGGGTGTCAGAATGACTCTCCTACAGTAAAATTTTTTAGCTCATGGGAGCGTTGTCCAAGATGTTCCTGAAGAACAGCAGGACCTCCCCATCCAACCTGCCCCCCCTTCGTTCAGAAAGACCTCAAAGCTCTTTGTTAGCAGTATGCGGGGAGGTTGTGTTGCTCCTGCCGTGGAATACAGCCTCTCCCGAGGCAGGGTGGGAAAGCAAAGCTGCTCAGCACTCTTTGAGATGTACGGGGAGTGGGAAATGGTACTGTGCTCAAGGAAGATTCTGCTAGTCAGTGATGTTTTTAATACAGTACAACTAAGATGCTCTCTTTTGTTAGCTCCCAGAACTGATTTCCAGGATTGAGGGGCTAAGTATTCATAGTGCTGCGCTGTAGAGCTACACACAATGCTACACATTCATGGTTCTTTTCCATTACAGCATATACACAGGTTCTTAAATGAAACCTGGGCTAGTCGTTACCACAAGGACCTAAATCCCGATTTGCTGACTTTTATTTGGTCTGTCATTGCTTCGGTATTTTCACTGGGAGGTCTGTGTGGAGCCCTCATTGGAGGCAGCATGGCCATTCGGCTGGGCAGGTGAGTTCCAGCAGCAGGCACGTAGCTGCTTGTTTTCTTTTCCTACTTTCTCACTGGAATATGAAGTAAATAAATGGGAAAAGAGTGGGAGAAAATGTACCTTAGGTTACCATAAATGGTTTTCATTTCAAAGCAGAGTTCTTTAATAGAATTTTACAGTTTGTTCCAAAGGACATGCTGCGTCTTCTGTGTAGATCAGCCTAAGTGAAGAAAACCCCACTCTTACCTGGTCAGGAATTTCTGTCCTGTTTATCCATTACCTTCATGTTCAGACTTTTTTTTTTTTTTTAATATGAATAAATAGTTGTATCAGATATTTGGATTTCCAGTGAATAGCATGCTTCTTCAGTATAAAGCCCATTTTTTCCCCATATTGCCAGAAAGGGAAGCTTTTGTAAAAAATTATGTTATTGCAGATTTCCTTAATGTTTGGTTTGTTTGGGTTTTTTTTTCCTCCTCTTTAGGAAAGGAGCTCTTCTGATGAATAATGTTATAGCAATACTGGCCTCCATTTTAATGGGGATCAGTTTTCCTACAGGATTGTTTGAGTTACTGATTGCTGGAAGGTTTTTGATTGGCATAAATGCAGGTGAATGATTTCCTATTCCTACTTTCAATAAACCATGGTGAGTGGTAAATTATTGTTACTGATTCCTTAGGTATTATGATATGTGTTTGTATGCTGCTTTGTAGATCTGATGACAGAAATGTTCTGCGGTCTAAGTCTCATTTGGAATCTGAAGGCAGCTGAAGTAATAGGAAATTAACTACCCTAATCCTGTCTGTTTTGGTTCAGTAACTCTTTTCAAAGCAAAATCTGTTAATAGGAAAACGTTTCTTCTTTTACTTGCAGGTGTTGGGATCTGTGTGCAACCTCTGTATATTGGGGAGGTTGCCCCAAAACATCTTAGAGGTGGCATGGCCATGGGGACTTCCATCTTTCTGACTGGGGGGATTCTGACAGGACAAATCATTGGTTTGAGGTTAGAAATGCATTTTCTTTTTCTGCCTTGGGTTAATTGCATGTAAAGAATTCCCTGCAGTTCCCTGCAAAACATTCCTTGTGGCCACTGTAGCATTAGTGAATCAGCTTCACGCAGAATGTCTGCCTGTAAGAAGAAAACCCTGCTTTTGTCACCTGATTCTTACAACTGCAAACCCTCTCTGCCATCTCCCAGGGAAGTGTTCTCAGTTTAGATGGGCCAGCCAGGACAGCATCAGGAAAACAGGAAAAAGCATTTATGCTGAGTTCATATTTTCTGCCAGTTTCTTGCTGGAGGCAGTGGACGTTCATACCACTGGAGAGCAAAGGACTCGTAATTTCTGTATGGTAGCACGACTGCTGCTTTTGGCCCTTGTGTGATCAGAGCAAGCTGCTGAGGACTTGATCCAGTTGGATCTTAAAAAGTGCCAAGAGCAGAGACTGCACAGTCTCAAGATTACATTCTTCTTTCAAGTCTGCTAGAAGCTTTCCACTGCCCTAAGAGCAGCTGCTAGTACCCTGAGTAACAGCACGTTATCTGTTTTTTCGCTGTCCCTCTCTTTTTCCTTATTATTAGCGTCTGAGTTAACTGATTTTACTAGATGCTTTGGGTGTGAGGTGCTACAACATAAGTAGAACATAAACTTCGGACTGCAGAATCTGGGGTCAGTATTTAGAATGCAATACACTCCCTATTTTAACAAGTTTACATCGCCCACATCACATATCCTAACTGTACCAGTTTTAATGATTCCTTTCTAGGTAATGCAGCATTAGATCAATTCTGAATGGGAGGTGGGATCAGATGACTTTGGGTTCCTTTCTATCCTAAATCAGTGTACGATTCTCAAAAGCAAATGCTGCTGCCAACCTTACGGTGAAGTCCGTATGCTTTTACTTTCCTGCATTGCTAGAAAACCCTGCTTTGGCAAACCTGAAAGTCATGCGTAGGACCAACGTAGCAATGAGCAGCAGTAAAGTCACTGAGGAAACCTGATTTCAGAGTGTCTGGAAAATATTTTCCCAACCTCTTTCTGCTGAGATTCACAAGACATGGGTAACTGGTTGTAAGGGAACTTTTCTCAAAGAAGAATCATCTTGCTCCCAGAAGTCTTCTGAACAGTCACCAACAGCTCATTACTTGTGGTTTTTCTTTTTCCATACCTCACTCAGGGAATTATTAGGTGGAGAAATGTATTGGCCTCTGTTGTTATCCAGCAGCTGTTTCCCAGCATTTGCTCAACTGTTATTCCTGCCATGGTTTCCTGAAAGTCCCAGATACCTTCTTATTGACAGAGGTGATGAGCTGAGCTGTGCCAAAGGTAATTTTTGCTTTCTCAGTGTCTTCAGAAGGGTACCTGTAGGTATGGTTTTTTAAATAACATAATCATGGACTGTTTTTTCCCCAGGAATTGTGGTTGCTCCTGAACTGATACTGAAGAGTGGCTGGAGCTTTGTCGTGGTTTAACTCCAGCCAG
>NW_010224471.1:0-2241 GCF_000690775.1 Eurypyga helias
CCAAACCACTCTGTGATTCTATTGTGATTTTATGAAATTTCCCAGTGCCCAATCTGAATTTTCCTTGCTGCCTTTTAAACCTGTTCTTTCTCATTTCATGCACCACAGATGTGGAAAACACATTGTTTCCATGTGGTTTGCAATAGCCTCTCTACTTATTTGAAATTTGCTCCATCTTTTCACATACATCGCATATTTTGTGTACTGTGCTGCTGTTCCTTCCTTGCATTCTCACTTTCCCCTTGCTATTGTCAGTAGCTTCATTAGCACATGTGCCTGTTGTTATTAACATTCTTTCTTTTTTGCCTCAAGTACTTAAATTTAGAATGTTCACAGTGAATATCTTCTTGATAGTGAATCATCAAAACTTGATTTTATACTTCAGCTGCATAATTTTATTCATACTGGTAAAGATACAGGATTTCTGAAGTCAGATCTTTTGATAAGGCATTGGAATTTAGGTACTTTATTTCAGTATTTTTTTTAATACTGTTTTTCCTTTTCAGTCTCCAGTATAAGAATACTCTTCAGCTGAAAAGCAGGTGGGCATCCCTTGCATTTGCCTCTGGTTTCAGGATGTCAGACTGGATGATTCTGTGCAGGTGTCGTTCCTTCCAGGGAAAGAAAAAAAATGTATATCTTGTCCCTCGGAAAGATTTCACTTCAAATTAGGTAGATGGACAGTGCTGCAGGCTGGCGGAGAGTATGACTTGTCTGGCCCTAGAAAGTAGCTCTGGTGGTTGGTACTCTCCTTCCATGTCCAGCTTCCAGGTGTGAAACATCTATGCTTCTTGCAAGGCAGACCTGGATCATTCCACCTCACATGATTGTGTCCAGCATGTCCAGAGAAGAACAACGGAGCTGGGGAAGGGTCTGGAGCACAAGTCCTGTGAGGAGCAGCTGAGGGAGCTGGGGGTGTTCACCCTGGAGAAGAGGAGGCTCAGGGAGACCTGATCGCTCTCTACAGCTGCCTGAAAGGAGGGTGCAGAGAGGGGGGGGTTGGTCTCTTCTCTCAGGTGACAGGACAAAAGGAAACGGCCTCAGGTTGTGCCAGGGGAGGTTTAGATTGGATATTAGGAACAATTTCTTCACGGAAAGGGTTGTCAGGCATTGGAATGGGCTGCCCAGGGAAGTGGTGGAGTCACCATCCCTGGGGGTATTTAAAAGACGTGTGGATGTAGTGCTCAGGGACGTGGATTAGTGGTGGTCTTGGCAGTGATGGGTTAATGGTTGGACTTGATGATCTTAATGGTGTTTTCTCACCTAAATGATTCTATAATTCTAAGATTCTAATCCCAGAGCAGAATCATGGAATAACTTGGGTAGGAAGGGACCTCTGGAGGTCTGTAGTCCAGCCTCCAGCTCAAAGCAAGGCTTATGCAGGGCTTTCTCTAGTCGGTTAGAATAACTACAAGCATCTGGTCTGGTCCTCTCTACATGAGATATGTGGAACCAGCTCTTTCCCAGGACAATCCCATAAAGCTGAAAACTAGCTCAGCCTCTCCTTTTGTGTCATGTCCTTCATTCAGTCCCTGGACCATCTTCGTGGCCCTGCACTGGACGGTTACAGATTGTCAGCAGGTTTCCAGTCCTGAGAAGCCCAGGATAGGCTGCACTACTCAAGACGTAGCCC
Source organism: Eurypyga helias (assembly GCF_000690775.1). Lineage (NCBI taxonomy): Eukaryota > Metazoa > Chordata > Aves > Eurypygiformes > Eurypygidae > Eurypyga > Eurypyga helias. Next base: position 1,634 of record NW_010224471.1, read on the forward strand.
CTCAAATGGGAAGAATGGCCTTACAAGAAAGAGAGGAAAAAATCACTTCCCTTGGTTGGCTCGCTACACTTGAACACTGAGTACTCGAGGCAGCAGGGGGTTAATGCCACTGAAATGAAGTTTCTGTATAGATTTAAAACTTGGGTTTCCTCCCTCCCATTTTGCTTCCGGCTATTTCTGTGAGTTTGCTTTGGAACAAGCAATATGTTTGCTTAGCCCCCATGTGTGATAACTTATTGAGAGTTCAGCAAGAATATGAACACCTCTCTCAACTGTCCTTTTTCAGTCCTCTGTGCTACCAGTGCCACATGCTTTCTGAGCCTTTAAACAAATCCCGATAACCTCACCCGGAGTACTGTGTCCAGTTCTGGGCTCCTCAGTTCAAGGACAAGGAACTACTGGAGAGGGCCCAGTGCAGGGCCACTAAGATGATGAAGGGCCTGGAGCACCTTCCACATGAGGAAAGGCTGGGAGAGCTGGGTCTGTTTAGCTTGGAGAAGAGGAGGCTGAGGGGGGATCTGATCAATGCTTATCAATATCTAAAGGTGGGTGTCAGGAAGGTGGGGTCAGGCTCTTCTCAGTGGTGTCCAGTGACAGGACTAGGGGCA
>NW_010224471.1:2367-12866 GCF_000690775.1 Eurypyga helias
GGTCCTGGTGCTGCTACTCTAGCGTTTCCTGCTCTGGCAGGGGGGTTGGAGTAGATGATCTCTAGAGGTCCCTTCCAACCCCTTCCACTCTGTGAATCTGTGAACTAATGGCCATGCTGGATATCAATCCAGCGGGCTTGTGTCATGTAAAGCCTTCAAAAGGAAAGCTGTCTGCAGGTCTCGTTTTTCTTCTAGAATACGTTTCAATATTCTTAACGGAATATTCCGATTATTTGCAGCACCCTGCCTGGATCAGAAAGCGGGGGCTTAATCGCACTGTGGTCAGCGAACTCATCTGTATTTTGGGAGCTCAGCTGGGTGTCACGGAGGGGCAGTTTCCGTTTCATCTGAGCACATCCTGTGCTAGTGAAATACCTCAATCATGAACATGTTGCAGGAAATATAGTTGTAGCACACAGGGGGTTTTTAATTTATTCTTAGACTTTGGACTAAAGGGCAGTGTCAAAGTTCATGGTCTAAAAGTGAATATTTCTTAACAGTCATTTTATTTTTAGGTCCTTTAACTTGAAAGAAGATTTTTCTTGGCTTGAAATGGTGATCAAAATATATACAGCTGTAGTTTACAGTAAACAATCAAATGTCTTTGTTGAAGCTGAATTTGCCTACGTGAGATTCTAGTGTTTACAAAACTAGTAAAAGAACACTATTTGGCTACAAAAGGTTGAATTATTTCAAAGTTTGTTTGCCTAGTTTTTCTGAGTTTTCCTTTTGGACAAGGAAGCTAAATTACATCCAGCTTTGCAGTCCTGCAGGCTTGATGAGTCATCATTTCTCCTTCTCATTTCATTAGGTTATTTTGTTGCACATTATACATACGCATAGTTCAGCTAGAATCATACTCTTTAATAAATACACCCCTAAAATGTACTTGGAAAGAAAGCAAATAATTTGTCATGTGCTTTACAAACCAAAAGGTACAAACAGAGTCTTAACTAAAAATGTCTTGGGCTAAAATGTTGATCCTCTTACTGCATGAAATAGCAGCTGCTCCTCAAATAGTCCTGCTGTGTCGTTTTGAGGAGTAAAGTCCTTTTCCATCTGCGTTAGACTGTCCGACTTTGTCACCCAATACGTAATTGTGTTTCATCCCTGCTACAGAAGATCTGCTCTTACAGTTGTTTAGGCAAAGGTCTCATTGTACTTATCGGGGACTGAATAAATACCGTGGGGTCACTCTGTAGCTACTATTGCTTCAGTCGAATGCATTATGGGCTGTTTTCAAGTAAAGATGAAATAAATATATACGGTGTCAGACTACTTGATTCATAATTCTCACCAGCTGGAGTCTTCAAAGGCTTCAGCCTTTGAAGAAACCCAGAGACTAGCTGAAAGAGCATAGATAAAGACCTCAAGTGATTGCAGAATTCATTACTTGACTATTTTCATTGCTTATTTTTCACGTATGCAAGATTTCTAGCTCTGGTCTAAACACAATGTTGCATTTGTTAAATTCATAATTTGTTGCAACTTATGTATAAAAAACAACCTTTGTTTACATCAATATTCAAAATCTGGAGAGGTTCAGAACAATTTTCCCTGGACATGAATTATTTCTTCATGCATTAAAATCAAGAGGAGAGAGTGACAAAGGAAAATCCTTATCAAGTTCCCCTTGGAGTTCTCTCCATCAACTTTTAATTTGGGAAACATGAAACTTGGTATTCAGCATAAGGAGGTAAGGAGCCTGGAAAGCATTCAGTCTTCCTGTGTCAGTGCTTCTGGGGTTGAGACCATACCCAGTTGAGTCTCTGGATCCATTCACTACACGTCAGGACAGGGCAATGGTGTATGGTGGTGTATGATCCGTCTTCTGTAGCAACAGAGAAGCATCCTTCCTGGAGAGATGCTAAGCACAGGTTGAGGGATGCTCGCTCACCAGAGCTGGTCAACAGTCCAGTGTCACTTTTAAACACCGGCAGTGGATGGTGTCTCTCACTTCTCATTTGCCATTTCAGAATGTTAGAAATGACAAGAAATGGCAGTGTTTGCCTTTTCTCTTGAAATATTTCGTGTATGCATGGAAGGTGTTCAAAAGACTAATCTTTATGTTGGTTTGAGCAAAGGCGGTAGAGGCATGACAGTGACATTGCGTTTTTCTCCTAGCTGGTTTAGAAAACAGCCCAAGCTTGAATTTAACTTCTGAACATCTGTAATGTCAAGAACAAGAAATTCAGACTGGCACAGGGGAGCCCGTTTGGGAAACATCTGCTTGCTGGTGGCTCAAACTCATCTGTGCCATACCTGTTCAGTTGCCTGAGCTTGAAATCAAAGATGGAGCCAGCCCGGTGAAAGGCTCTGCCCTGTGTGTCTGCTCATTCTATGCAGGTTTCTGAGATCAACTCCTCAGCCTGGCAAACTGCGCCCAGGAAAACAGGGGTGTTACCTTTAAGATATTATTCAGCTACAGGCTTGATAGAAGGGTTTGTTCTTGTCCACAGAAGTGGCAGACGAAAGTTGCCAGAGATTAAATTCATCTGCTGTAATGGTGTCTTTTGAAGAAAAGATAATAGGAGATTTCATACTTCATGTTTTAAACAGTCCTTTTCCGCTGTTTTGTCCTGAAATTTAGGATAGAAAAAGAGCCAGAAGCAGGCTTTGAATTTTTTCATCACCCCTTTCTCCTGTAGAAGTCCCAGATATATTGTGACAATTTGCTTGATCGTGGACTTTGGTATTTAACTCGTAGATCAACTAATTAAATAACCCTATTTTCAAGAAGTATTTGACCAATAGACGTGAATGTATATACTGGAATGTAATGATGTTAAACTAATCATTGCTAGTCCAGAGAGTCCTGTGAGTTTGGGTGGGACAAAATGATGAGAAAACAATGTCGGTTTGAATAGCAAGGAGTACACTCAATTTCAGCCTTTTTTTTTTTTTTTTTCAGGCTTTGTCTCATTTCCGAGTATATATTTGGAAGTTTAAATAGCTCGATCAAGTTATTTTGGTGGTGCTATTTCTTCCCAGTGGCATTAAGCCGTGACATTCAATCCCCAGCAGCAGAGCCAAGCGGCGTTTGAGGCTCTCTGTGTACATTAGCTGTGTCAGACATCAAAGCGGGAGCTGCACGTTTAGGTCTGACCCCACCCATGTTATTAAATTTAAAGATGTTGTCAATACTGCTGTGAGTTAGGCATCAAATATAAATTGGTTACAAAACACTTCGAAATGTTAAACTGCCTCAGATTGCCTCAATTGGTCTGATGAGTCGGTGAATGCAATTTACATCTTGAGCAGTGGAAAAATTCTTCCTTGTACTAACAAGGATACATTAAACAATGTCTTCAGCCAGTTTCCTTCCCTTAACGTCCTTTCTTCTTAAGTTATTGTTTAATACACTTCCTAATCCTAAATTAGTGCAGGTAGTACTGATTTAGTACTATTTGGCATTGATGTAGCGATCGCACATGGGTTTTTTTCTGACCGACATAGATGATGATAAATAGCTTTTCATTTCTGAACTGAACAATTATAGACTTGTTCTGCTGTTGAACTGAATATGCAAATAATTATGAGGAGAACAGGCAATGCTCCCAGGAAAGCCTCTGGTTTCCAAGTCTAGTCCAATTAGTGAAGAAGGAAGCTTTCTTACACAGCTTTTATTATGGTCTGTTTCACCGATCAGATAGAGATTGTTAACAGAGATGGGACTGAACACTCTCCGGATTGAAAAGTAGCTAGGTATAAACCCAATCCTCTGTATCAATTACTGATTCATGTCATACAAGCTTATAAATACCATCACATCAACTCATCACGTGTGACACACTGAAATATATAGAGAACATCAGTGCTCTGAAGGTGCCCTAGAAAATCTAAGGTAAACTCTGAAAAACTTACTTTGCTTGATTTAAAAAGATATTTTTTCTTATCTATGCAATATCTTTCCTTTTTGTAACTATATCTGATAAGGAGCTGGCATACACCTTCTGGAAACTGGCTGGAAGATGCAGAAGCAATGGCTGCAGAGCTGTCTTTCAAAACGTACTTTACATGAATACAGAAACTCTCCATAGGGAGCGCAGGGAATGTGGAAAACCAAGAAGGAGACACAAATGTCAGGCAGTGTTCAGCCCAGGGTTCTTACCATGTTTTATAATCCACTTCCTGTGTTTAAAAGCAGGAACGTCTCATCACTTTGTTGGAAACGCGAGGTCTAACACGTGGCTGCCGAGTCGTGAAAGCCTGACGCTCTCCTTCCAAGGGGCATTTTTACGTGGGGTCATAACCTCAGTGGGATTACACCTGAAGTATGCCAGGAGAATATGGCATAGGAAACGTGGCATATGAGGGCAGACCTTATAGACGGTTGGTTTGCTGAATGATGATGTCACCTAAACTTGGGAATTCTAGGAAATCCAGCGTGTCAGTGACCCTCTTATTTCTCCATCCTAATGGGCCGGGGTGTGATTCTGTGTGTGCACCTTGGCTTTTATGAAGTTGTAGGTCCTTAGGATTCAAGGTCTCTGGAAGACCTTGTTTGGTAAGCTGCTTGTCAAGTGACTACTGATTTATCAGAGCATACTTTGTAGTTTTATTGGGCCAAAATTAAACTAGGCGATTTGGGCGATTGCTTCAAACAGAACTATAAAAGCCAAGGAAAAATACGCAAGACTGGTGTTCTTGCACATCGGGATCTTAAAAAGAAACAGGCGGAGGGCTGAGCCAAATACCCGTCACCACAATCCACCTCCGCTGGGTGGCTGCGGTTTTGATCAGCAAAAAAGAGAGCAGCCAGAGGTGCTCCACGGAGGTTCTGCATCGGAGAACGGGATTTTGGCTGGTGCTGTCTGTGTGCGTCCTGTCTGACAGGGCAGGGAGAAGCTTCCCCAGCTCCTCTTCTCTGCCCTCCTCCTGGTAGCCAGCACCGGGGCAAAGCCTTCGGCCTGGGGAGGTAAAGCACCGATGAGCTGGGGAAGCCTCCAGCAGGGCTTGTGCTGGACGCGTTCATTTAGTGTTCGGTTTCGTTCAGAAGGAGCACTAGGAGGACATCTGACTGCTGACTGAGAGTGTCAGGACTCAACCTGAAGTGAACCAGTGATGATACAAAGGTCTGTAACCTACATGGACATAATATAAATATGGGCTGGGAGGGGGCAGGTGGTGACTGTAAGGCAGATGGTGACATATATCGACTAATATTTGTTGACCATAACATTTATTCACGGATGTTAGAAGGCTTCTAGTGCTTTGGCATATGCTATAGGACTAAAAATAAAAGCTCCATCAACTCACGTGGTCTGCTGCAAAAATAGTCCGGAGAGCACTTAAAACCTGATTGAGCTGACAGACGTTAGGCTGATCCTTGCTGCGTGCCAGGCTGGGGCTCTGGCCGGGTGCCAGAGGCAGCAAGTTAACGAAACCCTCCCCAAGGCATGCCCTGCTGTCCGTACCGGCGAGGGCAACCCCCACACCCCCAAAATACCAAGGGTGACCCATCAGATAAGTGACACTTGATGTGCCATGGGGAGACAGCGATTTCTCATATGAATGGAGACCGACCCAGTTTTACAGTTTTGGCAAATGTACCCAGTGCATTGACCGGTTGTACAACTGTGAGGAAGGATCCTCTTGTAAACCTTGCCAACTAACCAGTCCCATCAAATGACTGTTCAGTCCTCTTCCTCTTTACCTAAGCAACGTGTTACCATAAATATGTTATCATAAATACACTAATGGGAGAGTTGAACATTTTGTTGCTGCTGCCTAGTCCATTGACCAAGAGCCTCCAGCATCTGTGTGTTCTCCTCCCCTCTCCCACCCCACGTGTGACCTTTCCATCCTCCCATGCTTCAGAAATGCCTTGAGAGCTGTCTACTGCCAAAGACTTTGGAGTAAAGTGGAGGACAGGCTGTTCACCCCAGCAGCAAGGCACTACTTCCCCCTGGTAAGGACTGCATGTTTAAAAACAAAACAGGCAGAGACCTGTGACAAACTTTTATAGGACTGAAAAATATGAAGAGAAGAGGACTCTACAAAATACATCCAAAGGTACATGGGCTATGTGTAGCTTCCAACCCAATGGGCCTATATCTCAGGGAAGAGGGTTTTCTTCTATTAACCTAGTTTACTAAGTGAATTTTCCATGAGGCAGTGGACGAGTGTCATTAGCATTCACTCCAAGTGAGAGGACGGCATTGACTGTGGTTCTGCTTATTTGACTTCCCTCGTTAAACCTTATCCATCCTGATGAATGCTTGGCCCACTTCGATTCTGGTAGGCATAACGCAGGGTCTGCCTGAGGAATGGAGCCTGGGCCAAGTCCAGTCCCTGCTGCTGCAGCCAAGCCATAGAATCACTTTAACCCACTCACTATACTCTCCTCTAAAAATGTTTGGGTCATTTTCCCCACTCTTTCTTATCAGCGCTGAAGATTTTTTATGGCAAGAAGAATCAAATATCTTTTTCCGATGTCCAGCATAAATTTATTCATGACCTGTTTATATCCATTTGTTCTTGTGCTAGCATTGTCCTGAAGCTTAAATAGCCTCTTGGCTGGCTGGCCGTGATATTTACCCCTGACATATTTATGGACAGCCCTCCTGTCCCCTTTCTCAGGCTTTGTTTCACCAGGGCAAACAAGCCAAGCTCCCCTAAGATCACTGTCAGTTTTCTAATGGCTCTGTGGGATTTAATTTTTCTGGAACACAAGTGCCCAAGTCTCTGTGCTATACTCTAAATGAGGTTTTACTAATGACTAACACTCCTCCTTACCTTCACTCTGCCCAAATTTCTTCATCAGATACATCCAAGAATCTAATTTGCCCTTTTCGTGGATGGTCATGTCGGTCCTCTGTAATCAGAGCTCATGGCAAAAGTCTTAGAGCTCGCTGTTTAAAAACTGTCACCCACGCATCAGCTTCAAGGGAACTGTGACAACTTCCACCAGCTGGGGATCGGCATCTGATATCTCAGCTTGCAGGACACAGCTTTCTCTGCCGCCGGCCCGAAACGGTGGGGCTCGCCGCCAGCTCCCCTCCCCCAAGACCTTCCCCAGGGGAACCACTGATTTGCTTCCGCCTGGCCCGCAGTGTTAGAAAAGCACTGAGTCCATCTCAGGCTAACAAAATACAGGGCAAAATTTGGCAAATGCTGTTCATTCAGTGTGCATCTGTTAAAAAAAAATAAATCTGACAAACTCAGCTCCTTTTTTTTGTTCGTTTAAATTCAAACCCTTTTCAGTCATTTTGGCCATTTTGATTTCTGGCCATTCCGTTCTTGGCCTTCATTTCTTTCTCAGTCCTTAGGAAGTGTGAATGAAACTTCTGAAATGGCAATTAAACCAGATTTCTTTCCGTGGAGAGAGCCTGTGTGTGCCTACACTGCTGCCCATCGCCCTTCTTCATTTCTTCCTTCCCCAGGTCTATCCTTCATCTTCTACCATCTGTGATTTAGACTAAGCCCCTCACGGCAAGGACCTTTCTTTTACAGTCATCTCTGCCCAAAGCAGACACGCTTCTTACTGGTTTCTGAAAGTATAAAGAATGTAGCAGATCAATGCCATTACCCTGAACTGCACTTGGAAGACAAAGGCAGCGGTGCTGTAGAACTGATGCTCTCGGGAGCACGGCAACACAGCTACGTTTTGGGCTATCATGGATTTGCAGAGGACTCTGTGGATATTTCCAGCTAAAGATCGTAGCCGGGGTAAACGCTACAAAAGCACTGGTGACTGTGACAAAACTCACAACCCAGAGAATTGTCTTAGTTGTCCCATCAAATGAAGCAGACATTAACCAAAAATGCAACACCGAGACTGAGATTTAAAATAAAGACGCGGTGACGGGTTTTCTGCTTTTGAACAGAGCCTGAAGGCACTTGCCCAGGAAGTAGTAGAGCAAGTGGGCTAGAGGCGTGAGAGATTTGAAATCCATGTCCAGGGGAAGTAAATCAGGGAGCTGAGCCCTGTGGCATCTCTCCCAGCGAAAAGCCCTAACCGTGCTCAGCATCTCTGTTTTCCCTCAGACCCTGTGACCGGTGCCTGCAGCCCCTGTGAAAGAAAGAGGTTTAGAAGCACCTTTTCCTCTGATTTTCTGGTTTTGGGACCAGACATTTCTGCATTCAGCACACTGTGACGCCTGTCTGAGGGGCCGCGGTGTGCCTGGCCACCCGCTGCGCTGCCTGGGAGCTGAGCGCAGCAGCCCCCAGCATCGGGCCGCTGTCACCCTTTGTCAGACACCTGCTCTTAGAGTCCCGGGTTTGTGTTTCTCCATCAGCACTTTAGCTGCACTCTGTGCGGCACTCATTTATTTCTGCTGGATTGACAGGCTTCTCGGGACCAGAAGTTTTGCATCTGCCTATTAAAGATTTGGAAGATAATTAAACACTTGGTTCTCTGTTGGTGTTTTTTCTCCACCATCACCTACATCAGCACCACACAGCTCATGGATCTGCCTTCCTGACCTCACCAGCACCATCGACCGGTTGGAGCGAGTCCAGAGGAGGCCACGAAGATGCTCAGAGGGCTGGAGCCCCTCTGCTATGGGGACAGGCTGAGCGAGTTGGGCTTGTTCAGCCTGGAGAAGAGAAGGCTCCGGGGAGACCTTATAGCACCTTCCAGTACCTGAAGGGGCTACAAGGAAGCTGGGGGGGACTTTTTACAAGGGCCTGTAGTGACAGGACAAGGGGTAATGGGTTTAAATTGAAAGTGGGGAGGTTTAGATTGGACATCAGGAAGAAGTTCTTCACGGCTGGATGAGGCTTTGAGCAACCTGGTCCAGTAGAAGGGGTCCCTGCCCCTGGCAGGGGGGGTGGAACTGGATGATCTTTAAGGTCCCTTCCGACCCAAACCATTCTATGGTTCTATGATCTTTGGCGTGTAGATTTTAACTGACACCTTCAGCTGATGGCTAACCCATCAACAGCAAAGAGAGAGAGTGATATTTAACTTGTGATAGCTGGTTTCAGTAACTGGAAGAGACTCGCTCCCCTACAAGCCTCAAGATACTTTTGAAAGGTGGGTTTTACAAGACATGGAAATACATCTCTGAGCCTAATGCAGAAGTGTTGCTTTGTAGGGGTGAGGTTTTCACTCAGGGGGATTTAAACCTTCCTAGGCTCAAACTACAGAGACAATTACATATATACATAGCACGGGAATCCCAGCACAGTGATGGATCCAGGGTGACCCCTATATAGCTCATTACAGACCGTCAAGGCAATTTTGGTTCACCCCGGACTGATATTTAATTAGTCTCCTCCCCGCTGAAATCCTGACCTTGCTTTGGCACCGGGAAGGCAGAGACTTGTGTATCCGGCCAAAGCATTTCGTTCCTGCTCCGGGGGCAGGCAAGGGATGTATTAACAGCTGAAAATGAAAAACGGCAAATGAGAGGCCAAAACGAAGCAGCAGCTTTCTCTCCCTCCTGTTTCCTTCCTCTCCTTCTCTCCCTGCTCTAAAACCCGATCCTCGGGTTAAAAGCCTAAATAAAACCCACAGAAGTGCAATTGTCTCGTGGTGACTCTCAGTTCATTTCTAGCACAGAACAGAGGAGGTATCTCTCCTGGTAACTTTTTGGTCAAACTGAAAACTGGCAATTTATTCCTGAGCTTGCTAATCCGTGTCAGAAATTTGCCTTCTACCTTGTGCCTACCTGGTTTCCTTAGTAACTTCTTGTAAGAATATGACAAAAGCTTTGGAAAGGCTAAATAAATTGTCAACCGCTTAATCTTTATTTACGGAAAATGATACATTGTTAAGTCTACTAGATCTCTGCCAAAGCTGGCTGATGTATTTCACAGAATCTTTCTTTCTTGTTCAAAAAAGGGTCCGGATATTCTTAAACTGAAAAAAAAACCCACCCCAAAATATAAAAATGTCTTTGCTTGTGTGAAGAGATTCAAGACCTGGAAGTTACCCGAACTTACGTACGTGTTCCAGATCTAGCCTTCATTTAGGAGAATCACTACCAGAATTACTTTTTCAGCTTTGCATATACTTATAATGTTTTGCCATAAAAGGTAGTTAAAATCACACCTTCTGATGCCTTCAGAAAGAGATTAGATATATCGTAACAGGTGCTTAAAGAAAGACACCGTCAGTTTATGATTTAGAAGAGAAGTGTGACCAAAGTCAGTCCAGAAGAGACTCAGAACAGCTTTAATTGTGAAACGAAGAAGAAGGGGAGCAGATTGGCAATAATTATATGTGCCGTTGCTTGTGTTACTTCAAAACTCCCACCATGGCACGGGTTCCACGTGCCGGATGGTGCAGATGCATAATATCCGTCTGTCCTAGGAGCTTTGGGTATTCATGGTCAGCACTGTGCACACAGGAGGAAAGGATAAAACAAGGGAGCAGCGTAGAGAGCTCAGGTGGTTGGCAGTAAATACTTTGTAGGGGAAAAGTCTGACAGGGAAGGAAGCCAGGAAGGGGTTGGCATGCTCCTCAATCTTTCAGGCACTTCTACTGTTTTCCTCTAAAAATTTGCAGCCTGTGGCAAGCTTCTTCAGAACCACAGAATCCTTAGGTTGGA
>NW_010224472.1:0-6354 GCF_000690775.1 Eurypyga helias
GAAGAGAGGGAAAAAGGTTGCCAGCCTCCGCCTCAGCAAGGGCAGCCTCAGGTTCGATCAGGAGATGGCAGCACAGCCTTGGAAAGCTCGAAAACCCCTCCCCCATGATCCCTATTCGCAAAATCCCTGGAGGCTCAGGGAAGCAAAGCACACGTGCTCACTGGAAGAAGACTTTAAAGAGGGAAAAACACGCACGTGTCGGTAAGAATTTGAACCGAATTGCAAACAACCCAGTTAAAAGTGAAACGTGACATTGCTGCTGTGCGTCGCAGGAGCCCTTACGCACGCTGCTGGCAGCACACCCTTCTCCAGAATGTTGCAATCTGCCACAAAAGGGGGAAAAAAAAATCCATCGAGAGGAAAGGGGCCAGAACTACCACTGGTCACTTCACTGCTTCAGTGCTGCTACGAGTTTATATGGCAGTACGCACATAACGCTGACAGAACCATAAAAGTTCATAGTAGAAAAATGAAACTGTGAATTTTCTGTTTCCTGTTTTCCAGTATTTGCTTTAAATGGGTGAAAAAGAGGATTTAAAAATCTGCCAGCCTGATAAGCAGGGCTTTATGTCAGACTCACAAAGAACCTGTTGCTTGATGCACACAGAGCTGATGCAGTTTTGCTATAATCTTGGCTTATTTAATTTTAAAAAACCCAAACCAAAAGCCCTGTAGAAAACACGAAGTACCTGTCGTGAGCCTGTTGCTAAGTCAAGCAAACCCGAGCAAAACTGACGTCACTACAAGCAGGCTGTTGCTGATATACTCCTTGATGAGCTTTCAGTGGGAAGCTGTAGGCAGAGGTATTCTCTTCAAGCCATGCATTTTGCTTCTCTCTTGCCCCAGACCCCAGGCTTGCTCAGTCTGTGATTGAGGAATTCCCACAGACCTGCAGGTGTTGCCAGGAAAAAAAGCCTTGCAATTCATTAGGTGGTGCTGAAAGACTTTGCTGGAAGTGCTGTCGTGTTGACCCTGTCAGCGTTTTCTAGAGCTGGTCCACCTGAGAGCTTAATGAGGGGAGATGCTATTGGAAAAGCTGCTCGGAGTTAGTTTGGCACCAACTCTGGCACCCCAGCCAGATTCAAGACTTTTGGTATTCACTGAATATACAAATGTAACCCCCTTTTTTTTTCTCTTCAACATATTCATAGATCCATCTCATTTTTGACACTTTATTTAGTATTGGAAACATTCAAAGAGCGTAACAAATGGAAATTTAGGGTTTAGCCAGATTGTATCAATTGTTGGTATTGGAACATCAGCAGAGCTCAAACAAGTTTCACTTGGCAGGACAATTGCACAAAAGCATTTGATGTTGAATCACAAGCTATTTTCAAGGTTCATACACACAAAAGGGTTCAAATATAAGCAAATTAAAGCCCAAGTATTAATGAAATATGTTCTCGTTTCCTTTCCACTCGCCAACTATTTAACCTGGTCAGGAGACAAATTCATGTGGGATTAATTCGATGGAGCCAACCTCAGATTCCTCCTGGGTTTCCTTGAAATGAGGTATCCTTTGCTTCCTATCCTGCACGGTTTTGTAATGCAGCTGCACATTGTTGAAAAATTGCCACAATTCGTGGCAGGGTGGCTGCACTTCAGCAATGAGAGAAGTCATTTGGAATACATATATCTATATTTGCATGCTCGTGAAGCTTACGTGTCTGGCTTGTTAAGCTCTGGGAAGCTCCTTGATGGACAACACCATGATACACTGTGGATGGCAATTAAGCTATCAACCTGAGTAAATAGAGGCTGATCCTCAGCACTGTGAACTCCAAAGGAGCTTTAGACTATTTTTGTAATTCTAAAGTGTAAAGACTCCTGTAGAGTGAAAAAATGTGTAGAAGATGATGTGAAAAATCCTCTCCATGGCCAAAGACCTCTGTGTGCCTTGTGTTGTGGGGATCGCCCCTTAGATCCAGGTGGCCTCGGGGGTCTCCTCTCTTTGCGCAGTGCGGCAGCGAGAGGTGGGATGGTGAGGAGCCAACTGAAGGCAGCTCCTGCCACCGCTCCTGCTCCATGCCCGTGGGCCTGCCAGGCGCTGTGGGCTCAGCAGGGAGCACCCTGAACTGGCATGGCAGTCATTCTTCCAAGGTTTCGGGATTGCTTCCCTCCTTGTTTCTTCTGCCATTTGATAGGGAAGGAGTGTTTGGCCTGGCAGTACAAACACCTTCTGGTTTGGAGCAGGATGAGAAAAGGGAAGGAGAAGCAGAGATTTTGGCTGTAATATCAGTGCCCCAGGCTTTCCTGGGAACCACAGCACGTGCCTGCATAGGTACGAGAGAGCAAAGGGACCTGGTGACTGCAAAGGACTCAACAGAGCCTGAATGACATAAAGGTATGATGACTGGGAAAGGGAAGAGCTGGAGCTCATTCAGATCCACAGTGAATTAACTAAACACCTGCAAACCAAACTCACAACCTGCATAGGCTACAACCCAGGAACACAAACAGGAGATTTGCTCAGCACCCAGCTAACTGGGAACTGCAAAAAATCTCTCCTTGCAACACGTAGTAGCTGACACAGTAACACGTGCTTGTCTGGGCTCATTTGGTCGTTAAAGACATGTCTCGTTGCCTCCCAGATGAGCCCATTCCAAAAGCACTTTTGGTGCCCTCACGCCTACACAGGTCCTGAGAAAATCATGGAGCAGAAGCCCACGCTTTTTCCATCTTTTTATTTAAACCCAAACCGTGTGTCCAGGAGTGGTTTTAAGCCAGTGTGATGAAGGTCTCCTCCAAAAGGCCAAAGGGAGCTGGGCACGAAAGGTCTGACAACACTCCTGACCGTACACCTTCCCCACGGCGCTGTGCTGGTCCCTGGGCCAGCGGAGCGGCTGCGTAGCCCCGCTAGCCATCAGCACGGAAGCTGGGAGTGGAAAACAATTTTGACATTGGCAGCCTGGAGTCCTGCCCTTCGCAAACACATTTGATGTTCATACATGGTCTCTTGGCTGCTGCTCCTGGGGACCATCTGTTGGGATGGCTTCGTGCCTGATCAAATGGTGGTATGCCAGTTTCACTGGGACATGAAATAGATGCCAAACAAAACGCGTCTGGTTTTACTTCTACTACTCTGAATTCAAAGCACATGTTAATACTAATCCCCCTTTTAACACTGTTGTGGTGCCAGTTAAACCTTCATTTTTTCCCACTATCTGCCAGATTTCTACCACGTACTTAGGGGCTTAATGAAATCCAGCAGAAATCGTCGCCGTTGATTTCACACAAACAGGGCACTGTTTGCAGGGGTTTGGTGAGAGGTGTTAGCGCTAACGACAGAGGTGAATGCGTGAGAGTTTCCTATACGCGTAAGACCGGATCCTTGAAGGAGCTGGACTAGGACATTCCTGTAAAAGTTGCTCTTGAAACCACATCCAACTATCATAGAATTTTCTCCTTGATGGAAATGTGACTTATCAATTTAAAAATGTTGTGGTAAGCTAGGCATATTTCTTTTTTTTTTTTTTTCAAAAAAGCCTCTACTAAATGTGCGAACGCTTTGAGCATTTTGAGAATACAAACCTGAGATGCTCTAAAGACATTTTTATTTTGGTGTGCTGAGTTCACCACAACTCCACCACTGATCTCTAGTAAAACCTTCCATGCTGTGGTTGGCTTTGCCATCTGGGTTTATATGACTAACTCCCTGTGAATGTTCCACATTCGGAGAAGTGTGTTCCTGACCTCAGCCAAGATGAATATTATTGTCAAAACTGCCATCATTACAGCTACTGTGGGTTTTCAGATTCCTCCAGTATTTGTGGGGAAAATCCATCTGCTACAGATGTTTCCTTGGGTGATGGACTTTCTCCTCTAGTCGCAAAGCGCATCAGGAAAGCTTGAGGGAGCATCCTCTGATGGGCTTCCCTTTGCTTTTCAACCACCTTCTGCTTTGCAATGCTAAGAAGTTGGATACCTTGGGCACCTCCTGCCACCTCCACCTCCTTTCCCTGCCCCTGGGCAGGGAGACATACACACATGACTAAGCCCTGTTGCTGGCCTCCCTTGGCTAGATCTCCGCTGCGTGCAGGGTGGGCAGCATCCAGATGTGCCAGCTGAGGTTCCCAGTTTTAGGAAGGGCTGGAACTTGACTACTTGGTCAAGTGTTTTATTCCTCAGGTCCTGGATGCAGAATGATTTAAAACACTTCATTTTGTTAACGATGCAACAGAGATTTCTGTGTCGTTATAATTTAATAAACTTAATTAAAATTTTAACCACCTTGCTTCCATTGCCTTCTTGTATATTCTTAAAGGACAGGTTACTGTGGCAATCTGAAAAGAAAATTACCATTAACTGTTAAGGAAAACTGGGGATTATGGCAAGAAGTTTCTCTTTGGTTTAGCACTGTACTACCAATAAAAAAAAGAAAAAAGGCATTATTTGAATCTCCCAAGTAAATATGGCGGGGCCAGGAGCATAGGCCAACCAGTGGCATGTGGACCAGCCATAAAATTAAAAATAAACTTAAGAGTAAATGTGCAGCTAAATGCAGACTGTGGGTATAGGATGTGAACTTCAGCTATTTCCCGGAGCTAGTGTGGTTCCAAAGTTTAACAGCTTTAGCCTTTGGAGACCTGGAGGCGTGCATACTTGTTTTCAGTTTCTCCTCCTTTCATCTCCCCCCACTTGGAGCTCGACCACCTCCCAGCTGCCCTGCTCGCTCCATCTCTCCCTGCAGAAGGACACTCCTCTCACCCTCTGACACACGTCCCACATGGTGCAGAGCATCCCTGTGCAGCAGCGGTGCCTCCCTTCCCGTCCTCATGTCCCCCAGACCGCTCCAGCAGGATGGGGGCCCAGATTCCCATTTTGCCCTCAAGCCCATCCAAGGAGATGAGTGACGGCCAGCTGCTCTCTCGGCATGCTGGCTTGTGCCTTATGGTTAAGCTTTTTATGATGAGTTTCACTCTCAAACTTTCTTTTTCTAATGAGGTTTTTTTGTTGTTGTTGTTAAAACAACCACAGAGGTAATGGGGAAGAATTCCATCTGTTCATGGATTAGATAACTTCTCCTTATCTCACAGGAGCTGCATGGTAGCAAAGAGATATTTTCAGGCATAAATTTGTTATTAAGGGATGTACTACAAAGCTCTAAAGTATCTCACTAAGCCTAGCTTGAGCTCTGTGCTCTTTTTGCTTCTGACCCTCATGCCTGCATAGACTCAAGGCCAAATTCAATTTAGGTATGTGTTTCTAAAGCGTGCCTTGACATCTCTCTCATTTATGGTAAAACTTTCATGTTCATTTCTCCTAATAAAGTATGATAATTTTATTTGTTAAAATAGAAATGTAAACCCAAAATCTAGTGTAAATCCTTGGATGCCTTGAAAATCATCATGAATTATTTTTCAGCATTCAGATTACATTGTTCCAGAAGTGCCAATCTCCTCATCCAAATCCCCAAGATATGTGAACCCCCACTTCTCCCTATTTGTCAGTGGTGCTCAGCAAGGTCCTTTCCATTAAAACCTTTCCTCCCCTTGTCACCTGCTAAATCCTCCAGTTGTACAGTAAGACTCAAATAGCAGAATAGATAAATAGTAGAAGAAAATTGGGGCACATCTTTGTGAACTTTCAAGAAATTTGTTTATACATTTGAAATGCATAGGAAGAGGATGAGCAAAGATGTGTGCCCATAAGCCTCATTCATTCTAGTTCTTGATTTTACCTAGAAGAAAGTGTGTTGAATAGAGTCAAAGAATGGCAGAACAGTCTAAACTGCAGACAAGACAGTGGAGGTTTTCTTACTGGAGGCAGAGAGAAAAAAACCCCACCGCTGGAGACAACAAGCAGAATTAAGGACTTTGGATTTCTACATGCAAATAACCGTGCTTTGATTATCTATGCTACAGCCACAGGTGCCATGAGATGCACATTATTTTTACTGTCTTTCAAGGTAAATTCAAGACATACTTTTATCTGGTAGTGCCTGAAGAAAAGGAGGCTGAGGGGAGCCCTTAACACTCTACAGCTACCTGAAAGGAAGTTGCAGAGAGGTGGGTGTTGGTCTCTTCTCCCAAGTGACAAGTGATAGGACAAGAGGAAGCGGCTGCAAGTTGCACCAGGGGAGGGTTAGATTGGATATTAGGAAAAATTTCTTCACTGAAAGTGTTGTCAGGCATTGGAACGGGCTGCCCAGGGAAGTGGTGGAATAAACATCCCTGGAGGTATTGAAGAGACATGTGGAGGAAGTGCTGAAGAACATAGTTTATTGATTGGCTTAGTGTTAGGCTAACAGTTGAACTTTATGATCTTAAAGGTCTTTTCCAATCTAAAAGGTTCGATGATTCTATGTCAGAAGCTCTTTAGCTTAATGCAAAATCTATAGTAATGTATGTTCTT
>NW_010224472.1:6409-20404 GCF_000690775.1 Eurypyga helias
AAAAGGAACCTATTACCAGGAAAAGAATGATAACAGAAAATAAACTTTTAACTGAAATCCCTCTTCAAAAAATCTTCATAACATTTTTACCTCCTTAACTTCTTTCCTTAAATGAATCATAAGAAAGTCCATTATGCATCCCTACAAAAAAATGAAGAATTTGGTGTGCAATCATCATACAGCACCTAATAAACTGTAGGATAAAGTTACCATGGTATAGCAGGGGGAGATAAAGACGCAATGGCAACCTTAATATGCAACATTTTCTATTAGAGTATTTATAATTAGTTCCTTATTCATATACAGATGAACATACTTATACTATGCATATGGATATTCCCCTCAGGCACAGTGCTTTCTTCTTTCACACAGAATATGTTAGCAAAGTCTTGTTATGCCTAAATAAACATTTCTCTGTGCCAAAACTTTGGTACTATACAATTGTAATTTTTTAAAAAATATATTAGCCATTGCAAAAGGCTCAGTTCTGGGTAGCAAGCAGCACCATCTTCCAGAGCTGAGACCTCAGTGAGCAGATCTACAAAGAGGCAGAAGAGAACTTAATATGCTCTTATAACACTATTTTGTTTAACCATAAAGCCTTAAGTTCCCATTATGAACTGGGGTGATACATGACAGAAATGGTTCCTGCTATATGTGGCTTGCAATCCACCTCTGCACCAGTTCTCCATACACACTATCTTCCATTACTGTTTTATTACAAATGTGGTAAATAACATACTGTCACAGCAGATACCGGAAAACCACCAAGATGAATAGCTATATATGGCATTTGCAAGTGTTCCTAAGAATTTTCCTGCTATGAAGGGTTTTCGAGTTCCCCTAAAATAATTTCCTCTCTGTGCTGTAAGTCAGAGAAGACAGAGAATTAAGAGGCTCACACAAGGAATTTGGGAGAGGAAAACACCAGATTTCGGTTTTTCCTTTTCTTTTTCGCTGGTAATGAAGACTTAATTACAGGCAGATTTTTCCATATGATGCCTTTATGTTAGCATACCTTTTTCATGCAGCTACACTAGCACTGATCCCTTCAGGTCCTTTGCTGCTTTGATCTTACAAAACTATCAATCCTGCAAATGATCTACCAAACTGACATCTGTAAGGGGGAAATCCCTCAGCGTGCTTAAGCCCATGTGGTAGTAAGTGAAGCAGTTCTCAAAACAAAGGGGGCAGAAGTAATCCTATATTTGGACTACTGGTCGGAGTTTCATCACATGAAGTAAACCTTCATCAGTACAATCAGTCTTCAAAATGTTTCAACAGCTGGAGCTAGTTGTCACTTCCAGAACATTATCACCTGTTAAGGAAATAGGACATTTGGGGACACGCCTGACTAGCAACTTAGGCAGAGCTTTCTTCCCAGAACTGAAGGGGGGGAAAGAAACAGAGTGAGATTTTTTGAGCTATATCATCCAGTGTGCAAAACCTAGAAGAAAAAGTGTTTTGTAAGTGAATTGTCTGAGAAAACGTTCTGAAGCAGCCTTTGCTATTAGAGTGCTTTCATGAGCGGTCTCTGAAAATAGCAGCTTTGCCAAGCGTGTTAATAACACCAGTTTGTACATTGCAACGCTTTTGCGGGTCACCAGTGAAGGTGGAGTTCATTAAAAGACGATTTAAGTTCTTCTGCAGTCTGGGTTATACTGGGGGAAATCCAATGTAAGCCAATGACTTCATGTTATCAATTAAAATATAAAATTGCCTGAACTTGTCTTCGTTGCACATACGCAGTGTGGTACAGCCTTGCAGTACTTACGCTGCTTCATCCTGCCCAAACAAGCATTTCAGGTCATTCTGATGCAATGATGAAGGGGCATTTAAAATACTCAAATTTGTATGTAGCCTTCAATGCATGACCTTTTCCACAGTATACTGCAAACCACAGTTCCCCAGAACAGCATTCATCTCATTCAAGAAACCCTGATTATTTAGCCTCTGTAGGCACCTTGCTCTCCTTCTGCCAGAAGGAGGTTCATCTGACCTGTTTTAGACAGCCACTCAGGGTGAGATACTTCGCTTGGTTTAGAGTCCTGCATTTCATGTGAAATGATGGAGTCAGATTTAATCGGATCTTCCAAGTTCCTTGTCTGAAAAAAACCAATCTCCTGACCATTATTTCTAAGAATTTAGGGTTATCTAAAGTTATTAGGTTCAGTGAAGAAGGTATAGGGGAAAAGAAGACGTCAGACTTAAACAAGAAAGTTGGTTAAATGATCCAGTGGTGTTTTCAGAACATTAATACTTGCTGCCATTTATACTCAAACCTAAACCTCTTGCCATAGCTTATTTCTTTGGTTAAAATGATGCTCAGTTCTTTGGGCCAACATTACAATTCCTGATTAAAACCTCTTAAGTGCAAGATGGGATCAGCACTCACCCCCAGATCTAAGTCCAAGTACACTATGTAAGGCCTCACACATTAAAAACCAACTGAATTGACACCCCTCCAAAAAGATTGCAAATTTCTGAATTCTTTCAACTGAAGTCACCCCAGAGATTTTTCACTACTTCTTTAACTAAGTTAAAACAAATTTTTTATTCTGACTATTGACAACCACTTTTTTTTTTTAATTCTTCACCTTGACTGTTGAACCATTGAACTGTGGTAATACAACAACTGTATGACAGGGTTTTGTTTGATCACACACATTTTTCAGGCACTATTCAGGGACACAATGTCTTTTGTTATGTTATATTAATTTTGGGTGTGTAGCATCTACTCCTTGTTCTGCCAGAGGCTACGAGGGAGACTGTCTAAAGTCTCTTAAGAGTCATTCGTACCAAACTGCAGTCCCCAGCTGAGACTTTTGTCTCCTCTGTTTTCTGGTCTCAGGAAAGGGACAGGCACATCCCCAAGGGTGAGCCCCGTCCGCAGCAGGCTGATTCTCCCTTGGACGATGTCCATCTTTCAATTTCTGCAGGACTCAGCTTCCCATGTGTAAATATGGATAGGAATCCTCCCCTTCCAGTTAGCCTGGGAGCTTACTATTGTAAAGACTGTCTTTTACTGCCCATCTTACTCTTTGCATGTATAACGGGTCTCTGTTCTTGGTACATGTGTTATAGTACTCATTACATTGTTATTATACGCACTTATCAAAATTGTCTATTAGCACTTGCATTAAAATGTTTGTGCAATGTTTCCCTTTGCCACTCATTTATCTTTTACACCTAGAGATAAATAGCATTGCTTTATTTCACATATTCATCCTTCACCTAATCTATTTATTGAACATTATGAGCTAAAAAATGTGTAGAAGTGCCATGTCATCCAGTAGTGAAAGTATATTCTGATCTCTGTGGTGGCTGATGGATCATAAACTCACTTGCCTCCAGCACATGCCTCCCAACCTGAGCGGAGCTGCAAGCACTGGAGACTCCACCATCAGGCATTACAGGCATTTCTCTCACTGATGGTAAATATCTGGGAAATCTCTCTGCATTTTTGGCACCATAAATCTTATGCTCAGTTATAACTTAAGAGATAAATTATGGTACATTCAGCTGCCATTAGTTTCATGTTAGCAATGTCGTTTAGATTACTTTTTGTATAAATATTATTAAAGCTACAGATTCCAAAAGTTAGAACGTACATTAACAGAGCGTGCTTACTAATCCAGGGAAGATCATGTCTCCTGTTCCATGGGATTTAGGCTTGTCTCCGATTCAAACAGATTTGTGGTGTGAAATGTTGAACCGTGTTGCTGGTGACTAGTTATTCACAAAGGCCAATGCCGATACCTCATTTTTCTTGTCCTCACACACTCTTGATTGCATTGGAAACTGCTCCTTTGAAAACAAAGCAACAAGTGAAAAAAGCCATGGTGTTTTCTTCCATGGTTAGCTGCCAGTAGTTGGCAAAATAAAAGCCTGGACTGAGGAATGAAAGCTTTTTCTGGTCTTATCCCTCACTGTACCAAAGGGGAATCATGACCTGCAGTACGTGCGGGTGCATTCAGACGTAATCCAGCTCTTTATGCCTTTCACTCCAAGCTGCTTGTTGCAGCCTGTGAGGCAGGGCTAAAGCCAAGTAACAGGATGCTGACACTGCTTTCTGGTGGCCACCGTCAAAAAACATTTACTTTATACGCTTTGCCATCGTGTACAGCAAGTTCCCCTGGCCCCCGTTAAGATGTTGGAAGGGAGAGCCAAGTCATGTCCCTTGGCTTGGCTCATCCTTGGCAGATGTTCAAGCTTCCAGCTTGCCTTGGAGTAGATGACATTTACTTACAGCTATCCTTTGTAAACGTTCAGCCTTCAGAAATGGTCTCTGCTACTTTATATTGGTCCTGGTTGAAGTTGCTGGGTTTGAGACCTGAGCACTTTCCTTCCTCATAGAGAGTATCACAGGGTAACTGGGGGCATCTACAGGTTTTGTGGTGCATCAGGTTGGATGAAAATAGTTTTCTGATAATAAGAATTTTCTAAATTGCTTGATTTTCTTAAGAATGACAAAGGCAACCTAATGCTTTAGAAAAGAATTAATAGTGTTAATTTGCACTGGATAAAATCCTCTTTCAAGATGTAAATGATCAGACGTTGACAGTCATTCATCTCAGGTACCAAGACAGCCAGATATAAGTCAGCAGATGTATCCCTGTTAGTGCTAAACTGAGACGGAGGCAACAGATGCTACCTCTCAGCAGGGCTTATTAGACCATGTTCCACAGCATGCTGACATCGTTACACGGTATCCCAACTTCTTCTGGCCTGCAACTGCTGAGCTCGTCGCGAAGGCAAGGGAGCGGGCAACTGCACAAAACCTGGCAGACACCTTCACTCTGAGACACTGGGTTTGTGGAATACTTTTAAAAGCATCAGAGGGAGCGGAAAGTTCCGTTATCCTTTCCACTTCTAAAAGTGTCCCTCTTGATTAGCATACCGATCCCTACCCCCCACGTAGCTGACCATTTTTTTGTACTGTAGATGGGCTGTGGCTGTTGAACATGTGCACTGACCATGGACAGAGTGGGTGCACTGGACATCAGGAGATGTCTCGCATAGAGAGGTAGTCATCCCATTCAACTAGCAAAGAACAGCCATCAGAAGTAAACAATCTTAATAATTGTAATCAAAATTATTTTTAAAATTTATTATTTTAGCCAAATCTCATATTGCAGAAACGACTGTCCAAGAGGTGTCTTGCATCAAACTGTTCAATGACATTATGACACACGTAATCCAAAACTAAGTACATTGTGTATATTTTACCTGGCAATGATAGATACTATTAATTAATGTCTTCAGCATTTTATGGAAAGAAAATGTAAATAATTCTCAATACAAAGAAGGTAGTTCCAGTACTCTTTGAGAGACTTAATCATATTCAGCAATGATTACATATAATTTTTTTAAAAAATGTATGTTTTATGGTTTCAGAAAAAAACCTGTTACTCATGTATCTGTGTTGCTTTGTTAAAAATTACAGCTGACAAGCCCAAAATACAAGCTCCAACTGACCAGTCTAATGGGAAACAAACTCTGGGATCCAAGTGCTAGCAATGCAGTGGTGACTGTCATTGCAACAGCCTCAAGCGACACCAGCTTACTAAAAGTGCTAGATTAGATGAAAAAAAAAAAAAAAATCTCTCAAAATTGTCTATCTTCTTCCAACCATTTTTAGACTGTTCTTGACCAGTGACTGGTTCTGTTTGAAATACACCATTTGCAGAATCTGCCTGTGAAGACTATTCCAGAGACTAACAGATGCACTTTTCCACAAAGTTTATTTTTTCCAGTCTAGTCTTTCCCCTGTATTACTCTTTTCAGTTACTCCAAGGCTCTAGTAAGCTGCCAGAGAAAATAACAGCAGAAGTTCTGCAAGATGGAGAATGGAGAACTAAAGAAAAGGACACAAGGAGAGCTACTGCTTGTAGAAGGATTAAGTAAAAGATTTGTTCGTGATGGCAGCAGCCAAGTGTGCCATACTTCTCATTCTGCCACCTTTTCTCTGTGAGTCACAAGTTTTTCTCTTTCTAGAGCTGCATTTCATTTACCTCAACAGTGGGAACAAGCAGAAGGTCTGGGATCAAGACCCAGCCGCAGTTAGCTCCCAAGTCAAGCTTTCGGACAGAAATGGCCACTCAGCTCTATCAGTGTCTGCAGGGACAACAAGTAGCCAAGACTTGGATCGCCTCATCATGCCTTGCTTGTCTGAACTCCAGTCCCAGAAACCAGATTGTTCTTATCCCAGATTCATTCTTTCAAAGTTTATTTCTTTCCTGGGTGCATGTAATTTCAAAATACTTTGCTTATTTTTAAATCTTTGAACTTTTACAGGACTAATGAAATAGTAGGAGGAAAGGCAGGAAAATGGCTCCTTTATATACAATATCACAAAACACCTGAATGAATCTGATGCACAACAATGTGTTAGATTGGCTGTGCTCACTCCTACAGGTCAGGGACAATCATTTAAAGTCACATCCTTACAGATGCAGCCTTCAGTTTTAGCCCATCCACTAAATCTGATCTGTTTGATATACTTCTTTGAGCCACATGATGACTTCCAAAGTGAGCAGTTAGGGCAAAAGCCTAACTGTTGAGGTAGCTAATGTAGCGTTCCTCAAACTTACGAAAACGTAGTGTCTAAAGGCAGATGAAATGCGAGTGACCTGAAATAACAGGAAGCTGGCCTCAGTTATATATCTGGCAGGGGCTGAGGGTGATGGAAGCTTGTGAACTGTATCCAAAACCATGAAATATAGCCCTGCCCCTGAATGAACTGGAAAGCATATTTCAGCCTCCAGCACATCAAGGTTCAAGCACCACTGGCCTGCAGGACCTCTGTTGAATCCTTGTTCAGATCCAAATGCAGAAGCTTTGGAGTGATCTTTTGATGCTACTGCTGAATTTCACTGGCACCTAAGCCTTCCCATCTGTTCTGCTGCGGGCTTTCCCCAGCACATTCACCAGTATTCATATTTACCTTGTGAAAAATGGGTATGAGATAGAAAAGTAAACTCTTGCATTAACTCAAACCCTCTCCTGGGAGTCTGGAAGGGAGAGTGCTGGAGGATCCAAACTTTTGCAACACTTTTTTGTTTTCCTTAAGATACTTAAAGTTCTGTGAAATCTGTTCTGTAAAATGATTAGCAAGAGGTGAAAAGAAATCTCTAGGGAAAAAAAAAAAAAAGAAGTTGTAAAATAAAACCAGAGCCAGGTAAGAAAAAATTGTTTGCATCTAGGAATCTTTGAATCCTTCCATCACAGAGGAGAAAAGTAAATTAATGCTCGCTATGGAAAAAATGCATATCCTGATGCTTTATGGGGCATGAGTATTTCAGAGGTTCACGGAGTATACCTGCATCCAGTTCAGATGCAGTGGCAGCAGTAATGGTCTTAGTCTCTCTCTGCCCAACATCTGCTCCCATTTTCCTTAGTGACGAATGACAACTTTCCAGAAGGATCGTCAAAGGTATGCAATAAAGGTCTGCTCATTTTCATAAACATGTGTAATTTCCATACTAAAAACTGTGCCTAAGACATCTTGATGGGAAAAATGTAAATAAAGACAAATGTGGCCTAATGTGCAATTGAGCCAAAGGTCTTTGATTAAAATTAATCACAATTCTTCTAATTGAACACTTCTGAAAACTCCTGGCTGCGTCTCTCTGCATTTAGACACATCACAAACACCACAAAAGCGTAGATTCATGATGTGCTGAGGCCAATCTAGATGCCAGCTCTCCCCCAGAAGGACTGTTTTGTTGACCCAGATCCTCCTTCTGTGTATCCTGACCTGTCCCGTGTATCCTTTCAGAAATCTACATCACTTTATCCATTGACGGCTTTGTTCATCTTCGCTGCCAGCTTCCAGGCAGAGCAGCCAGCAGAGCTGGCTCACCCTGGCCATGCAGCGGTTGGGTACTGGTGACTGGGGAGAGGACACATAACCTGGACCAGAGTGGAGGAGAACTGGCTTTTTTCTTCATCAGCAGCTCATAGCATAAACTGATAGTACAACTGCACCCGAAGCTACCTGTTAAGATATGGGGAACTGATCGTTTTGTGGTTTGAAATAGAAGACTCTTAATGGGACTGAGCTGTTGTTGCTCGCAGCAGCGGTGTTCATGTCAGGGTCTCCCATTAAAATTGCTAATCGTTACTTTTGGTACAATTTACAGGATCTCTAGTGCTAACTGTGTTAAAATCTTTGCTTTGGTGGGCCAGCAATGGATCTCAAATCTTTAGAGGATGATCCAAAGAGATTTTTGAATTCATACTTAAAAAGTTTTGTCATACTCTGATTGTTCTGCAGTACTGCGTCCAGCTGTGGAGCCCTCAATATCAGAAGGATATTGACCGCTTGGAGCGAGTCCAGAGGAGGCCACGAGGACGCCACAAGGATGCTCAGAGGGCTGGAGCACCTCTGCTATGGGGACAGGCTGAGAGAGTTGGGCTTGTTCAGCCTGGAGAAGAGGAGGCTCCGAGGAGACTTCATTGCAGCTTTCCAGTATCTGAAGGGGGCCTACAAGGGTGCTGGGAGAGGACTTTTTACAAGAGCCTGTAGTGATAGGACAAGGGGTAATGGGTATAAATTGAAATCAGGGAGGTTTAGATTAGATATCAGGAAGAAATTCTTCACAGAGAGGGTGGTAAGACACTGGAACAGGTTGCCCAGAGATGTTGTGGATGCCCCATCCCTGGAAGTGTTCAAGGCCAGGCTGGATGTGGCTTTGAGCAACCTGGTCTAGTGCAAGGTGTCCCTGCCCATGGCAGGGGGGTTGGAACTAGATGATCTTTAAGTTCCCTTCCAACCTTAACCATTCTATGATTCTATGATTCATTGTGGACATACCGTGGCAGTGGCAGAGGGAGGATGTTTCACAGCCCTGCCCACCTCACTGCTTAAATCCTTTGGGTTTTTGTGGCGATACACATTTGTGTAAGAAATAGGTCATGGAACAACAGAAAACAAAGGACCAGAAAGGGCATTAGCATCCTGCTATGTAAGGAATATTTCTAGTCTTGCCTCCTATAGCTCTGCTTAAAGGAATTTTTTTCACTGACAGTTAGGAAGATTTTTGCCATGACCATTGGTGGAGTCAACAGTGTCCCAAGATCACTGCTGCCAAAGCTGGTATGTTTGTTGGCTCCCTCAGTTTATGGGCAATGCCCCTAATTCACCCATTGTAGGACTACAAGACAGAAGGAGAAATTTGCATTTCCAAGGACTGGAGGTCTCAGCCCCATACAGGACCACCCCAGAAACTGTTTCCCTTCAGCAATTGTGTGCTTTTGGTTAGTGTCTGTCCGTGGCACAGCTGGAGGGGCATACTGCATGAATACCCAAGGGGATGGGGGTGAGACACCAAAATGACTGTAACTGTGCCTTCTGGAAAGCGTTCTCAACAGAACTGCTGTATCTTGTGCTTGCTCATATTTTAAGCATAACCAGAGTCAATGCATTAAGGTGTGATTATTTGCAGACCACATTCAAAATTTTAGCCTGCCCATTTTTAAAAATGAAAAGTGGTGCTTGCATAAGCACTGCAACTATATATTACATAAACACTGTGACAACATATTACAAAAAAATCTTCTTCATGTTTGAGATAGCCCGAGTATTGCTAGGCTAGGTATTATACTTTAAGAAAGTACAAAGGTGTTTCAAGTCTTTCATTATTTAAAGATGATTTCTGTTTATGAAAGTGGGGCTCTATTGTTAATTACATGTATTTTGTGTGCGTGCAGGTATGGAATTACACATAATTTCTGACTGACTGTGCTTTGATATACAAGACACAGATTGAACTTTCAGCCTTCAACTTGCAATCTTTCCTAACAGTCATCTGAAAATTATAAAAGCATTGAAGATGGCCACCTTTGAACCACCAATGTTATTGTGGTGATTCAGGTTTTCCTTTGAAAATGCTGAAAGAACATCATACTCCAGCAGGAGAAAGATAAGATTCAGTATTTTTCCTGTTGGTCTTCACAGCAGTCACATATTTGTTTCTGTATTGGCAGTGATTCATATCACAAATGCCTTTGTCCATTTCTCTCTTTCTGCTACAATAGCCCAAGTAATTAACTAAGTGAAGAGGCTGTCAATTAAACACTGATACTAATCTTGGCATAAAAGCTCCCTTAAGAAACACTGAGTCGGAACATACTTTACAGCCTCACCACTGCCTTCATTCAGCTCACTTCTCAGACAATTAAGTGCTCCAAATGTTTGTGTGTCATCTGGGCAACATTAGTAGCATGAACAACCTCTGCTATAGATACAGTCCCTGTAAAGAATGCCTGAGGAATACAATGCCTATTGTACCAGCAAGGCTGATTTTATCAAGCAAGGGACATTATATAGTTAATTAATGCCAAGATCTTTAATGATAAGATTGTCAAGGACAATTAAGAAGATGATTATAAGTGTCCTTGGTAACAAGAATGCGATACTGATTTTAGCTTACTTTCACTAAGTGTGTCTTAAAGGTCAGTTTCTCTGAAGTGTGAATACTTAAGCATTCTTTGGATAGACGTCATTATACATTAATCTCAGGAGGAAAACACATTTTTCTAATCTGTCTCTGCAGCAAATGAAAGTTAATGTGAAACTCTTACGAGAGAAATTAAGGTAACATATTTCAACGAGAAACATCTAGCCAGTGCCACATCCCCAGCAACAGTTCTGGGTCCACAATCTGAGATGAAGTCAAGGGAAAGACTTGCTCTGATTCTGGTTCAGGACCATGACCATGCAGTCAGTGGATGAGCAGGCTGTTGTTGTTAAGATCACCCATGCTTAGTAAGCTTCTCTGGTTTCTTACCTGCCCCATATTGGATCGAGCTTTACTGTGTCTCACTCATGCATCAAAACCAAGCTCAAATGGCACGTGGCATAAAATCCCTCTGTGAACTGGATTAAGCTGGCAGAAGACAGGTGATTGATACTGGTAGCATAAATCGCACCTTGAATGTTGAAATTAAGAAATTAATTAATTGTCCTTTAGAGCTGAAGATGGGTGTGCTGCAAGAGGATATTTCAGCTTTCTACAAAGACATCAACAGTGCAGGACACCTTATGATTTAAAGTTTTAAGCAATTACATTAAAGATTAATCTAGTGATGGGTGTATGTTTAAGGTCAAACAAATTCTACTGCCTCTGCCCATAATTCCATCAATTTACAATGGACATTTTATGATACTAGTGACAAAGCTTTTATGGCTTTTGTAAAAGGAATAAGCAAGAGAGTTTTCTTACCACAGCATCCCTCACAGGTTAATTCAGTACTGGGCTTATCTCTGATAAAAGAAGTTTTAATCACTGACTTAAAAATAAAATATTAAGAAAGCCCGATTGCCAAAGTGAGAATACTGTGACCTACTGTTTGTGTATGTGGTGTGAGAAGACCGAGTGGCATACCTGAAGCTTGAATATTCCAAAAGCTTAAGTTGCTAGCACACTTAGAAATCAGTTTTAAGTAGGAATTGTTGGAGGAAAAGACAAATTCCACAGACATGTAAAAAAAATTGTTTGGAAAACTCTGTCCTAGTTAAAAGCAGTTATGAACACATTTTTTTTTTAAATGAACACTTGGCATATACATTTTTTAAAATGACAACAGTTATAAGGAGGGAAGAAAAGGAAAGCTTTTAGCTATAAAATGTAATGCATAATATCCACTCAGAGAAATGACAGAAAGATCTAAAATACCAGCGGCCGTTTCATTAAAACTAAAGGTAATTCACTGAAAAGATACACAAAAAATGACTCCACACTAGTTGTTGGATTACTACAGGAACAGATGTTATAATTAGAGATGGGGTACAGAAGAAATAAAGACATTTAAGAGAGATTGCTGTGCTACCTTTAGAACAAGTGATCCTATATGCTACTATAAATGGAAGAGGAAGTTTATTGTTTGGAAAAAAGCCAACATAAGGAAAACATTTGTTAAAATTACTTATTTTCAAAACCAGCAGGTTCAAACTTGTATCCAAAACCCCAAAGAGCTAAGGAGCTCTTCAGATCAGAATTTCTTTTTAATCACTCAGCAGTAAACGGAGAAAATAACAAAGGATAGAAAACTGACCTTTTTTATTTTATTTTATTTTAACAAAGAGGAAATTACTAAAGAAGCTGTCCTAGGGAAACTTGTGCCAGTGACCTGGTGTCAATCCTGAGCAAACTACTGAAAGTCTCTTTGAGACTGCCAAGAAAGGAATATGTTCAAGTCTATCCAGACTAAGAAATTACAAGCTTCAAAAACATGGTTAAAAGTAACCAGCATGTTTCATAGACTGTCAGTCTTCTTAAACATACTAAGTTCTATGACTACGCATTTGGTCAATAAAAGCAACCATTTTCTGATAGTAAAACTTGGATTTATCACCGGTATCTGATATAGCACCAGATGCCATACTGATTTGAAAGCCCCAGTTTACTCAGAACCAGAGGCACGTTTTGTTTGCCAGTGCCTGGTTTAACAGGATGGGAACACTGGCCATCGTAACACAAACCAGGACATAAAACCAGCATGTGACCTTGAAAGCTGCTTACATAAAACCTTGCTCAGTCACCCTGGGGAACTTATAGTCCTTGGGTTTTTTTAGGGTTTCCCATAGGATTCAAGATCTGGCCCTTCTTTTTAGAACAAAAATGCATTTCAAACAGTGTAGAAGATGACTGTGGTTTTGCAATGTCATCAGATCACAAAAAATACCTTATTTTCACTTATTTCATAGTTAATTATCACCACTTCAGCTGACACAATTGCTTCCAGATATTAAGACCCACAACAAAAACACATTCACTAGGGCATGCCTGTCAGTCTCTAAGATGCTGCAGGGTGTGATGCTATTTCTGCACCTACTTTTATTTTGTAGAGGTGATGGACCGGTCATGCACTAAGAACATCGTGGAACCCAAGAGCTCATCTCGTTCTCCACAGGCATTTACCAAACATATGGATGCACACAACATCATGGCTGCATCCTACCATCAGAGGGGATATGCTGTGCATAAGGATGTGAAAAACTGGAAGCCACTAAAGGGATCTGTACACAAGCATGCCACATCCCCCATTTGACAGCCTCTTTTTCCCAGTTTTTCCTTTCATTGCCTCATATGGCAGATTCCCTTTATCTCTTCCTGTCAGGTCCTAAGCTGGTGAGCAGGAAGACCAGATATCCCGGGCTTCCCAGGATATGGAGAAGGCTGAGGTGCTCAATAACTTTTTTGCCTTGGTCTTCACTGGCAAGAACGTAAGCTATACCCCTCAAGTTGCAGAAGGCAAGAGCAGGGACTGGGAGACTGGAGAGCCACCCATGGTTTGAGACAATCAGGTTCAGGAACACCTGAGGAACCTGAAGGTGCACAAGTCCATGGGACCCGATGGAATACATCCACGGTCCTGAAAGAACTGGCAGATGGGGTTGCAAAAATTCTATCCAGCATATTTGAGAAGTCATGGCAGTCTGGTGAACTTTCCACTGACTGGAAAGGGGGAAACATAACCCCCATCTTTAAAAAGGGGAAAAAAGAGGACCCAGGAAACTACAGGCCAGTCAGTCTCACCTCTGTGCCTGGCAAGGTCATGGAGCAGATCCTCCTGGAAACCATGCTAAGGCACATGGAGAATGAGGAGGTGATTGGTGACAGCCAACATGGCAGCCAACCGAGGGCAAATCGTGCCTGACGAACATGGTGACCTTCTACGATGGGGTCATGATCTTGGTGGAGAAAGGATGGGCAATGGATGTCATCTACCTGGACTTGTGCAAAGCCTTCGATACTGTCCCACACAACATATTTGTCTCTAAACTGGAGAGACATGGATTTGACAGATGGACCGCTTGATGGATAAAGAACTGGCCGGATGGCCGCACTCAGAGAGTGGTGGTCAACGGCTCAATGTCCGAGTGGAGATCAGTGAGAAGCTGCGTTCCTCAGGGGTCGGTGTTGGGACCTGCGCTGTTTAACATCTTTGTCAGTGACATGGATGATGGCATTGAGTGCACCCTCAGCA
>NW_010224472.1:21047-29674 GCF_000690775.1 Eurypyga helias
CCATCCCTGACTGTCTTCAAGGCCAGGCTGGATGTGGCTTTGATCAGCCTGGTCTAGTGGAGGGTGTCATTGCCCATGACAAGGGGATTTAAACTAGATAATCTTTAAGGTCCCTTCCAACGAAAACCATTGTATGATTCTATAAAAATCTGGCTTTTCTGAACCAAGGCTCCATGCCTAGGGGGAGGAACATAGCTAGGTGGTGTTGAAAGTCAAAACCAGGAGTATAATACTGATCAACATCCATTACAGTTGCCTCTACTCTTTCTTTCCTTCTCTCCTATCCTCTCCCCAACCATTATTTCTATTTGCTTCTGAGCTTTCCTCTGCTCATCTCAACGCCAAATGCTCTGAAGAGTACTTAGGGATTTCTGTCAAAAAGTTGATTCACAATCTAATTTTCAAGGGTGTAAATGTGCCACTGCAAGTACCAGCACAGCTGTCAAACAGCTGCCCTTTTCAGCCATCCCACAACACACACCATTGAGAAGAGACTCAAACAGAAAAAATGAATAATTTTGTAGCTTATTGGCACAAGGACCAAATTCTCTACTGGTTTACTTCCATGCTCAAGCATGTTTCTGAGTAGAGGTGAGATTTAGTGAGCAAAAGTCTGAACCTGGAAGCACAGCCACTTATCCCCTTACCACCAGTAGCTGTGTGTTTACTAGCAGCTTCAGAGTCCACCCTTCAATTTACTCTGCATACTTAGAAAGTTGAGAAGTTTGCTTGCATGTGAGAAACATACAAATATTTTGAAGCACTAGGAGTAGGAAAAAAACCCCAACTTTTTTTTTTTTTGCTACATAGGAATAAGTCTGTTTGCAGGAAGGTGGAAGAAGAGTAGTGAATGAAATCAGAAGTGCTAGGTTTTTGCACAAGGCTTCATGTTCAGCATCAAAGCTATTTTGCCATTAAGGATATACTGATATAAGCAGCAGCTACTGCTCCACAAGTCTGTTTTTCTTAACTACCTTATAATTTCTTTATTATTAATCAATCACATTGCAGCTAAATTGCAAAGAAATTGCACTTCTGATAGCTCATTGACACACAACAGTTTTATTCAGCAGGCTGCCTTCCTGGAAAACTGGTGGATTGCTTTTGCTGGCTCAGAAACTCGAACATGCAGCCTTTCTGATGCTGACAGATTCCATCTGCTCCCCTTTAATTAACATCTAATATGTAAACCATCTAATACATATAACCGCATAACAAGGGATTAAGAAATAGAAGGTAACCATCATAAAGCTGTGTCATCTCTTAGGATCTCATTACGAATGGTAAACAGTACCAAAACAAAATGGGAACTAAACACTAGTAGAAACAGCAACATGTAGGTACTCTCTTGGTGACAAGTATAAACATATATGCCCACAAAGACAAAATAAAATGGAAGGTGTAGCAGCTTTCATAAATGGATTCACATAGGTACTGCTCCAGCTCAAATTTAAGCCAATATAATGCAATTACAAGAAAGAATGGGATCTACTAATTTGTGTTCCCAATTATTGCTAGCTAGATAAGAAGCATTGTTTCTGTAAGACCCTGGTGCAATCCATTAAACCCATTAAAAGTGCTAATTAGCTCATGTTCTACAAATGAAAGTGTCCAGGCTGCACTCTGCCATCTAATACCTGCTGGCAGCCAAAATCTGGGGAAGAAAATATACAAAGAACACCTTCTAGGAAAGCCATGTAACCAAATTAAGATGTCAAAAGTAAGGGAGATAAAATGCTCCTCTACATCACAGCAGCTGATGAACAGGCATGAAATTTATGTTGCTGGGAGTCACCATTCATGGCTAGCGAAGTTATGTGAAAGGTCAAGGCTGCTATGTTTTCATGATAACATCTAAGCAGAACACAAACATTTGGAGAGTCTCATCCATGTAGTGAGTTAGATTAAACTCATGCAGAACAGCTGCAACAAGGCTTGCAATACTCAACAAAGGGCAGGAAGATTAGAGGCCTCGATAATAAGACATGAAAGACCCTAATGGCAAGAGGAGAAGGGGAACTGTGCTCACTAACCCATAGCAATGACAAAATCATTATTTGAAGCCTCTTAGAAATGACTGAAAGAGAGGGGGAGGGAGGAACAGGGAGGCAGTGTGAGATCAACACGTCCTGGCAGGGTTAGCCTTTGGTTTTCTGCAGAACGTGAGTGACAACTTTGTGGTACAAGATCTTGAGCTAATAATAAGTTGTACTAGTTGTTTTCCATTCTCTCAAAATGGATCTGGGAGGCCAGTCCCCAAAAGCACACTCAGAAAAACTACTCTATACTATGGGCTGAGCAGGTCTCCAACAAGAGGGAGGAAAGAGCTGCTCTCCTGTCATTAAGGCATATACATACTTATTCGCATTTCTCTCTTCCCTGCTTCCAGTTTCAGGAGGTATGTAAATAAACGCCTTTCTCCAACTCACACAAGACAGCATAGGGGCCCGTCATGCACAGTATCTTGGTCAAAAGCTCAAGATGAAGAACTGTCCACAGTGGGATCTGTCCCATCTAGGACTGATTTTTCATTCAATGACTGTTGTCATCAAAGTGGAAATAACAAGAGATTGCACTGGAGTCAGTGCAAATCCACGTGAGCTTACTCTATAGCATGTGACTCACATCTGTTTCTTAGAGTTTGGGTACCTGAACACTATGCATATTTAAGAAGCAATGAAAATAAATAAGGAAGACCACAGACAGATGGCAATAAAGTTCCTCACAAGAAATGTGCCAACGCTCCCAACTACCCCAAAGTGCAGACATCCATACTTACTGCTGGCAAAGGACACTGCAGTTTTAACGTCAGAGGTGCTCAACAAATAGTTCTCAAAAGTCAAAAAGTTTCTCATATTTGCTTTGTTTTCTGTCTACCTTTCTTAACTTTTCTGTTTGCACCACTAATGTTTTTGACTGCTGGGAAGGTGTGTCTTTGTCAGGACCGTCTGTTCATGACATACTTGTCATGTGCTCTTCACTCCAGTTAATAGTAATGGTCATACTGTTGCAAAGGCATTGTCTCAGAGCTCCTTTGAACAACACTCATATCAATATTGTGACAAGGCACAAGTTTTGCTTGCCTGAACTATGTACAATTTAGGCAATATGTACTCTGTGCTACCTGTAATTCATCACTGTCTTGAGAAAAGACCTAAAGGGGAAGCAAAAAGAAGCCCAAGTCCTGGTCTTTATTTGCTTCTTCCTAAAATAGTTTGGGTTGTGGGGTTTTTTTTGTTTGTTTGGTTGGTTTTTTTGGTGGTGTTTTGTTGTTTTTGGTTTTTTTTTTCATTTATTATGTTTGCTAAACATACAGATAAATTACTTTCCAACCCTATTGTTTTCCCTGGAATTTTTTGAAGAGATTGAATCTTGTACTCAGTTCATTTATGTGCTTGGATTTGCTTCATAGTAGTTTTAAGATCAGTCCTGGATTTCCTAACTCTTTTCTTTTTCTTTCTTTCCTGCCACAGGCTAAATGCATTAGATGGATACATGATCATTCAGAAGCCATTAAATCTTCCTTTTGAGAAGAGACTCTCTAGCTAGAGTTTCACTCTTATCTCCATTTCCGATCGGAGGAGGAAGTCCTGCTGCAGTGATCCTGTCTTGAAGCCTTCCACCAGTATCCCGCTCTGCAGGAGAGCACGAGTCCTCCTCTCCGCACCCCTGTGATGTCCAAAGACTCGGCTAGAGCCAGTATTGATTACATGCCCGATGTCTGTGTTCACCCTCTTGGCATTGGTCACCCTGCAGTAAGCAAGCTGAAACATGGATTTCCTGTGGCAGAGCCTTGGTCCAGACAACATCCTGGACAAAACGGAGTGATTTCTGGGTTTGAAGCCATGCTCTTTAGGGGAGGAACTTGGACTTTCCCTATCTAATGGAGGATACACTTCAGTAAGGTTGGGATGTAGAAGTTAAAGGCAGGCTTTCATACTGATGAAACAAATTAATCAAAATTATAACATAGGTGAAGTAGTCTTTTGACTATGTGATATTTGTCACCACTTTTCCTATTGCCCCATTGGTTTGGGTTAATGTGTTCTCCCATCCCTTTTATCCATTTCATCCCTACTCAGTTTTAGATGTAGGTAGTTGATCCGTTGGGGCTCAGAGCTGACAACGCCGACTGTTCCTCCGCAACCCTACAGACTACCTGTGTAAAGCATGTCTGGGAGCAAGGCTCAGCGCTGCACATCATCGCCTTGTGGCCATGCACTCCGCTAAAGCACAACCCTGGAGCAAACTGCCTCCACACCAAGGGAACTAGTTCACCACCTGCAAGTGAACAGCCAACAACAAGCGACTGGTAAGGCCAGAGCCAAACAAGTAGCACAGCAAGCAGACACGTTTGCGAGCCCCAGTCTGCAGATTATTGAGCCCTCACTTGCTCCCTGATCAACCCCTGTCTTCACAATTGCTGCAGTCAGAGCAGCCCCTCCATGCAGGTCCCAGGGGCCGGGGGGAAGAGGAAGGGAAGGAGTTTGCCTGAAAGCCACACCTGCAGGGGGAGCAGAGGCTGGCGGAGGTGGATGATCCAACCCTATCAGCAGGAGCAGGTGAGCGACAGGAATTTGAGTGGGTAATCCCATGATCAGCAGAAGTCATGCAGAGAGGTTTTCTATGGCTGCCTTGCATGGATTTTCTGCTCCCTGGCTCAAATTGCAACATTTCCCTTTGGGGAAAGTACTAATCTTAGTGTGTTTGCTACACTTAGCTGATCGCTTTCTCAAGACCTAGGAGCTAGTGTCATGGAGGTCTCTATTCTTCATGCAGATATTTTTGAAATGGACAACAGCATGTAAACAGCCACACATACAGAGTAGGCAGAGTTTGCTTACAAAAATCCTATGTTTTAGCAAAACAGGTTAAGAGTGGTTTGACAGCATGCACTCAAAATCCAGCAAGTTTCATGAAAGGCTAGAATATAGTTTTGGGGAAAGATCTCTCTCAGCCCTAAATTGTGATTACTTATTTTCGTATTGATTTAACTATCTCTTTTTTTTTTTATTCATCCCAGTAGAACTTGGCAGTTTTGGCATGACAGTTAATAGCTCTCCACAAACAGACAGAGAGTGCCAAACACCAAAAGGAGATGAAGTCAAGTTTCTATCTTCAAACAGTTGGACGCAATCAGAGCATATGCTTTGTCTACCTTAGTAATATCATGACAATGGAAGGGGAAAATCTGTGGTTATATGTCAGTGAAGTTTTTAAAATTGTTAAACAAAACTGAAAAGCTATTTTCCAGGTTAGGAATTGTTGGGTTTTTTCCTAAGAAAAAAACAACTTTTGCTTTTGAGCAAAGAGTGCAGTCAAGTTGAACTCATACAGAACAAGAAGCAGAGAAGTTGTCCGCTCCTGTGTTTCAGACAGGATCACTAGTGGATTTCAGGCATTTCTGTCTTATTTAATCACTGTTAACTGCAGCCTGGAATGCTGACACAATGTGTAGTGAAAGCAAAGAGTGTAAATTGGGCATGTTAAAGGTTTCTTGGTGCAGGAAGGAAGTAACATAACACTGAACACAGCTCAAGTTGCACTGTGAGAACAGAATGAACAAGAAAACCAGGTCTCTGTCACGAGACAACAGGGAGAAGAAATATATAATTAAAAAGAGGCTTAGAAGGGAGAGAATAATGAAATGTTTCTATTTTATTTTACTTCTTAAACTGACCTTTCTAAATACACTAGGAATGGGTGTAGCTTTAAAAGCATGTTATGCTTTAGTTAAAATAGTAATTTAAACTATTACACATATCAATTTTAGTGAGAAAAATCTTAGAGTTAAGTGCCAAAGTATTTTTTCCAAAAGTTTCCAAGAACTCTACTCTTGTCAGCTCTCAGGGATATAGAATCATAGAATCATTTATACTGGAAAGGACCTTTAAGATCATCGAACCCAACCATTAGCCTAGCACCTACATGTCTCTTAAATACTTCCAAGGATGATGACTCAACCACCTCCCTGGGCAGCCCAATGCAATGCCTGAAAACCCTTTCAGCTGAGAAATTTTTTGTAATATCCAATCTAAACCTGCCCTGGTGCAACTTGAGGCCATTTCATCTTGTCTTGTCTTACCACTTCTCACTTGGAAGAAGAGACCAACACTCACCTTGCTACAACCTCCTTTCAGGCAGTTGCAGAGGGCAATCAGGTCTCCCCTGAGCCTCCTCTTCTCCAGGCTGAACAACCCCAGTTCCCTCAGCCGCTCCTCACAGGACTTGTGCTCCAGACCCTTCACCAGCTCCATTGCCCTTCTCTGGACACGCTCCTGAACCCTCAGTGTCTTTCCTGCAGTGAGGGGCCCAAAACTGAACACAGGATTTGAGTTGCATCCTAACCAGTGCCAGTACAGGCACACCCTAGTCAACCTTCACTGCGAGGTAGACCTCCAGGAAAGGAAACCCAGTATCTCCATGCCTGGGACCATGGGAACCCCATCCAGCACTCCTGGCATTGTTGTCTTCCATGGGCCACGCACAGAAATTGGTGATGTCTGGTGGAAACAACATCTTGTGCTGCCTTTAGTTAGACCAGCACACACTGAGTGCTGACCCATGAAGTGAGGACAATAGATCAAGAATGCCCAACATGTTGAATACCCAGTGGAGGACCCTGTAGGTTACAGATTGCCCAGAGACATTGCGGTGCCTCCATCACTGGAGATATTCAAAACCTGTCTGGGCACAGTCCTGGACAACCTGCTGTAGGTCACCTAGAACAGGAGGTTTGGACTGGACAATCTCATGAAGGACCTTACTATCTCAGCTGTTCTGTGATTCTGTGGAGCCCAGTTAGGTTACTGCAGGGTGGAGCTTGCAGCCCCCCTCCCTGGTGGCACCCAAAACATCTTCATCAGCAGCAAGAGCAACATGTGGGCAACCTGCACAGGCAGCAGCATGTGTCTTCAAAAGGCCTAGTGATACATCCGTCCTATCACACAGGGACTGTGTGAGGGATGGATGGTCCCATGGATGCAGATCATTAGTGCAGTGAGCCCTGGGACACCCTGAGATCTCTGTGGAGCTCAGAAGTCCTGTGGTGACATGTGAAGCCTCTGTTAAAAGAAGAAACACAGGGAGGCTCAGGCACTGGAGGAGGGGGCATGACAAGAAGCAGCCTGTCATTTCCCCCAGTTCCCTGTGATTGCGCTTCTGTCCCTAAACCCAAAACACTGAATCTTCTCCTCAGAAAAAGAATTGGGAATGTTATTGAGCCTAACAATTAGGCTCACCCTAACTGAAAACAAGGGAGTTATAGAAAAAGATACTTTTCATTGTACAGTTAAACTCTTGCTGCCCTAGCAAATAGTTTTTCTCTGAAACCAGTGAACAGCTCCCCAGGCTGAGCAAGACCAGCTCCTTTGCAAGCAGCCAACTCAGAATTACCCTCAGTTAAAATTCTGAAAAGGTACTGACCAAATTTACAAATCAGTGTCATCCACTCAGATATTCATTCAGAACAAAAAATGCTGTTTAGCTGCTCTGAGATGGATAGCCTTGTTCAGATATTCAGCACCATATGAAGAATGCTGGAGAGAAAACTGCCAAGTCTGTAGTGTATTTCTCAGAGCCCCATCCAGTTTGTTGTATCTAGTTACACTACGCTACAAAAAAAAGCTTCTCCTTTTTTGTTACATGTGTTTGCCACCTCATTTTACCTTCATAAAGAAATGTTTAGGTTTCTATCCTTTGGATGTGGACTGCATAATGCCACTTTTTGTTTAAGAACATATATTTTGAATTTCAACGATAGAACACAAGGACAGACCCAATGAACAGCTCTATTATACTTAAGAAATTGAGTTTCTATTCATAAAGAGCTGAGTAGCTCCTGTTAGATGGTTTCCCATACAAAAAACACTGAATACCTCCAAATGAGGCTGACTATATCAAAACACTAAAACATGAATAGAATTTCTTCTCAAAGGAAAGATTGAATCAAAGTACAACTATACTGATATGTCTTCTAATACAGCTATTTACAATCTAAAAAGTACCTTTACCTTGGATTAGAATCACTCTGATTTCTGTGACAATGTTTTTGTCATAAATATGCACCTTGTTGTACAGAGGAAGGGCTTCTATGAACAGCATAAAGGACACATTTACACACTAACAGCATATGATGTTTGCCATGAAATAAAACACTTGCCATTTTTCAGCTTTAGAACATCTTAACTGTCATCATATTTTTATTTATCTGCTGCTAATTTTTAAACACATGTATATGAACAAAGGTGACCGTAATAATCTTTGATAATAATTTTTCAGGAGTTATTCAGGAAAAGAGGACTTAATTCCCTGGTTCAATGATAAGAACGTTCTCTCGAGTGGCAAGTCTTAATCAAAACAATAGAAAATAAAAGGGAGACAATAGTTCACTTTGTATAGAAGGTACATGCAACCTTATCAAATTGTGTGTCAGGTAACAAAACACAGTTTTAGTAGGAATTTTCAGAGATGCAGGCACATATTCCAGACAACACATACGATGTCTGTTCTTTCAAGAAGAATTTTGTCATTTCTGAGAGATGCACAAAATATTACCATTGATCTGTTTGTGCTTAATATCCTTTCTGTTCATTTTGAAATACAAGACAGCATGCAGACTAATGCAA
>NW_010224472.1:29690-44931 GCF_000690775.1 Eurypyga helias
GAGGATCAAGAGGGTAAAGCACAGACATTCCTAATTCAGGTCTGTGCTATCTGAGGATCTCCCTATGCCCACAAGGCAGAAAGCAAGTGCCAGGGATGGCAGGAAAATAGGTGGTGGTTATTCTGCTGGATTTTCCAAAAATGAGGCCATAATAACCCATTCACTTACTAATAACTGATAGAGCACATATCAGCGAGCAGGTTCCCTGCTTCAGTTTTAAGTGTAAACGAATGACAGATCCTTCATTGCAAAGTGAATATAAGCCCAGGGGAAGGAACAAGAGTGTTTTTCCTTGCCAGACTAAAGTGCAAAAGGCAAATCTCAGTCATTTGGTGATGCCACAAACTGCTCTTGAAAGTTTCTGTCTAAAATGTTTAAGTTCAAGAAGATTTTTGGCTTAAAAGGTTTTGTTGTTGTTGTTTTAAAAGATCTAAAACTCTTAAGCACGGTGGCCATGTGCTTCAACAGCAAAGCCACTTATGAACATCAGTATTTCTGCTAATGGAAGCACTGTTCAAAGGAAGAATACTACTCCTTAGTTTTCCTCCGGAGCCAGCATTTGCTAGAAGGGAAGAAACATTGATGTCTCGCTTGTGGTGGGTAAATGTTAGATGACATTTAGCAAGTGAAAGTCAAAAGTGCTTTCTATGTTGCTTTTAAGTTAATGGCATTAGGTCTGTTATGAGAAAGGATGTTTGTTGTTCCTTCTCCAAAATACATATTTTCATCACAAAATTGATTCTGCTGTTACAGTGGAAGCATCCCACAATGAATATCTGTGTCCACCTGTTTCGCTTCATCTCTGATCATTAATGAGAGTTCCCTTCTTCTATGAAAATTACATAGAAGCATTTTTTTGTCATGAAGGTTTATAAACTGTTGTTATAGAGTGTCTGTGGCTGTGATCAGTTTACAGGCAGAAAGAGGGGGATTATTACCCACTGTTAATAAGTTATGAGAAATTGCCAGTCACCAGTAAACCCTTGTTATCCCCCCATAGATTGCATTACCCATTACCTTGCAGTGCAAATATTTTTCCAGTGTTTCCCCTTCTTGGAGGCAAAGGCAGAGCAGGACTGGAGAAGTGCCTCTGAGAGACCTTATTTTAGGCCTTCTACATGTCACAGATTTCTTTTGCATTCTCACAGAAGTTGCATGAGGTCAGCCCTATAACCTGGTCCCAGCCCTTGGGGTCTGGGGATGAAGTTCATGTGCCTCAAGAGACCCAGGGAGCTTCATACCTGAAAATAGGAACAAGCCACACTGATGAGCAAGTCTATATTTGAATTTCTGCTGCCTTACTCAGCTTTCCTACAGCCTGGAGTTTCATAGCCCTACATCTTCTCTCAGAGGGTGTGTCTTCCTCAGTGGGAACTGGCAACATTCTCTCCTAAATAACTGTGAAGACCAATGAGCCAGGGAGTGGGAGGCCCTTAGGAAGGTTCACACCCTCAGTATCTAGCCTTCAGGCTCTGCAGGAGTGCATCTGCATTGACCCTGGGGGGCTCAGCTCAAAGGAACTGCAAGACCAAGATCAGGGAGACAGCAGCATGGCTCCATAGCCAGGTAAGTGCATTCACTCAGGATCAAAGTCGGAGAGATGAGAGATCTGCTCTGACTTCCCACTCCTGCCTACAACACTCTTGGTGTAAAACGGATATGCACTTCAAGGTCAAGGGCCAGAGCACAGGACCTTCTCTCCCTGTGGAGGGACTCCCTCACCAGGTTGCAGAGCAAGAGCTTATTTTCTCTCTGAATGACCCTATTAACCTGATAGTCCTTGCTAAACAGTGGCATATCCTCAGTGCAGATATGGAGAGAACTTCTGACCCCTTTGTGTCACTGCGGTGAGGCTTAATGGCTTATTCTTTCTTCTTTCTGGGTGATTTTGTGGACCTGGGCTTGAATGTTCTTGTGCCTCAGCTCTCTCCTTCACATGGCAAAAAATAAACATGTTAATGTTATGAGCTGCACCATGGGAATCACAAGAATTGATTAGCTACGTCAAGGTTAGTTTCAACATACCCTGTCAGCAGAGAAAGCTGCTTTCAGTGCACTTTAGCTGGGTACATAAGCATCAGGCCAAAATACTTTAAAAAGGTAAAGTAGGTGGCTCCAACAAGGACTTTGCAAAATAATTGCAACACAGATAAAAATTTTCACAGAAAAATGGATTTCAACTATCAAATTCCTTAACAAATTCAAATTTCACAAAGTACAATAAATCAAAACCATCAGACTGCATTATTTTTTTTCGCACTTCACAATTTTTTGGTTCATAGTGGTTTTGCCAGTGTTGATTATTTTTTTTATTTGATGAGTGTTTGATCCAAAACAAAACAAAAACTAGTTTGAATAAAACATTTATTTTAGGGCTTTGATAATTTCGTTTCAAATCAACCCCAGATGAGTGTAAAGATGGCTTTTAGTTGTCTGAACCAAAGTCAAATAACATTCAAAAGCTAGGATTGTGGGTTTGACTGTCCATTATGCGAGGTAAACAACTCCATGGAGTCTTAATATGTTGTCCTAATATTAGACTGTGTTGAAACATCCAGCCAATTGCAGGCTTAAGATGCACAATGCACGAAGTAAGCACCGAATGTTATACACTACCCAATGTGAAATAGCATTTTCATGCATAGGTTTTACAGCCCCCAGTGCGGTGGCCATGACTGGTGGATTTGGGTTCTTCTCAGCGTTCCCTAAGCCATTCCAAAGGTGGTTGCACTCATAACTAGGTTGATGCCATGATTATTACAGAGGATAACCTGGCAAATCTGTAATTCACACACCTAAAAATGAAGGTCTGCTCAAAGAGTTTAGTAAAATAGTGGTAATCTGCATTTCAGTCTGTTCTTACTAAACCCACTGATTCTTTAATAAACTGTCAAGAAACTACTTGCCAATAGAAGTTCCCTGACAGGTAATGTGACCTAATGGGTAGGTAAAAAACATCCTCTGCATCTGTACTTCTGTGGCCAAGGTGAAACCCAAGCTAGCGCCATACTTGCTCTCTTTCTCCTCAGTTGCTTCCAATGTCACATAAAGCATCCTGAGCCCTAAATAGCATTTGCCCCACATCACTGTTTATAACTGTTCCAAAGCAGCTCTAATTAGCTATCCCACACCCATCTCAAAATTTTTAAAACGGTCTCTTTGAGAGGATCACAGAAAACCACTGACACACTACAGGCCAGAAGAGGTGGGATTCAAATGTTTTCTGCCAGGCTACATCCATCCTGGTACTACACAACTCCCGTCTCTTCAGGCTTCCGCTACATCAAAGATGCCGTTTAGTTCAGTCTGCTGAAATTCATTAGCAGGCTGATTAGAAGTGAAATGGGAACATTTATTTGAACAATTTAGAAAGATAAACCAATATGGACAGCCTAGTGTCATAGGACTACTCAGCTAAATTAACCTTAAAGGTAAACAGGAGGAGCTGCAAGAGACATGCTCCTGAATGTATGTGTGTTGAATTCAACTGTGTTACATACTAATTTTACTTGAAATATTTCAGAACTTTGGCATGTAAATTAAT
Organism: Eurypyga helias; assembly: GCF_000690775.1. NCBI lineage: Eukaryota > Metazoa > Chordata > Aves > Eurypygiformes > Eurypygidae > Eurypyga > Eurypyga helias. The sequence continues at coordinate 33,235 of NW_010224472.1, forward strand.
GATGGCAGGCTGACAGCAACCAGGTCCTGATTATTTCCATGTTCAGCTATGTGGTTTATCCACAGAAGTGAATACAAGCTCTCCACCACTCAGGGGAAGACATACAAATTCACTCCTGGTGCGTATTGGTTAAATAGACTTGAAAAGAAGTAATGATTTATTTTCCTTACTCTACCACCATCTCACTATCTGACAAAGAATCTGGTACCCCAAGGTCTGCATCCACACCCCTTTCTCCCTCTTTCACCCCCACTCCCCAGCACAGGTATCCAAGTAGTTTTCTTACCACTGAGCAATCCTATAAACAAGGGGATTTTGGTATTAGCCTGTTTATTTCTTTCTTACTCAACACTGCGTTGGAAGGATTACTGTGAATTGAAACCACCAGTGCAAAGTGACAAAACGGGTCTCCATCTTGCAGGTTTGTAGCTCGGGATCAGCACACACAATGCAGTCTCTTGGGTTTGTTTTTGGGTTCTTTCTTTTTTTTTTTTTCTCATTTACAGCCAGCACAAGAATTTTAAGAATAGGTAGGATGTCAAAATTGGCACCTCTAATCCTTCCCATACAAGGGAAATGGTGTTTTTGCAGCTCTGCTTCCTTCTCTTCCTGGATTAGCCACAGACCCAACAAAAGCAGTGGATTTTCATTAAGGTCAGGTGCCTAAAACAGGGCCTGGTGACATACAAGACAGGCCAGGTGAGTTAATGTTTTGTCTGTTGCTGTCTTGCCAGAGATACTGCCCTGTCTTCAAAGGCAGCGTGTCACTCAGCTGTCCCTCCGAGGGCTCAGCGCTCTGATAAAAGCTCCATGAGTAGTTTGAAGTTAAAATAGGTTCCTATTGACGGGGACCCTATGCATTTTAGAATGGCCTCACACATTCCTCTCCTCCTATAGGAACATATGGGAGAATTTCGTACCCTCATAGCCCTTTTCAAAGGAAGTGCCCAACTAGAGCAGGACCCTCGGGAGCCTTGCTGTGTCTGGGCTCTGGCCACCTTTCACTGCGGAAGCACAAAACCACAGTTAGCAACTGTTTTCTCCCTCCTGCATTTTGGGGTTAGCTGGGAATTGAGCATAAGCGACATCAGCTGATACAGCAGCAAAAACCATTTAGGGCCACCATGACCGACAGAAGCCGGTCATGGATTTCCATTTCTCACTTACATTACAGGGAGCTGACCGGCTCTTGCATTATCATACAAATAACACGAGATATTTTGGTATTACCAACATTTTTATTAACAGGTGCCCTTGTGCAATTGACCCCCACCTTGCAGGCATTCAGCAGCTTCTTCGTAGAGGGGACGGGGCACAAGGGTTTGGTCCAACAAGGGAAATATATGTGCCATTAGTACCAGGGGCTCAGAGGCGTTGCACTGCCTGAGAGTCATAATCATTAAAGATCTTCTGGAGTCAGAGAAATTAAACTGTCTCATAAATGAGAGTTATGAGTTAGTGTCAAAACACAAAAGTGTGTTTCATGCCAGCGATATCCTCTGGATGAGTTCAGAAGCAGCGAGCATTGCTGATAAATAGTTTTGAGGAGTTCCGAGGTGGCTGTGTAAGTACCAGACTAGCAGAGTGCTTGCTGTATGCCTTGTGCCGGGACAGCTGTGTGCAGTCTCCTGGTGACACCAAACTGAAAAGCTCCCAGCTTAGTTACAAATCAACAACCCAGAAGTTCTGTTGCATGAAGACATTACAGAAACAAAATTAGCAGGGCACTTAAGAAATGAACTTTACTTAATATAGCATTTTAAGCGTTCTTTTTTTTTTTTTAATAAGCCAATAAGCTTTGGTGGTTCCATTCCTTTTGCATGCAAAAAAAAGTTTTAGGACAATTACACCAAAGTTTGACTTAGCCAGCAATATCTCATTTAGATACATGGCTCCTTTAACTTGACTATCATGACCAAAAAAAGATTAGACCTTAAAAAAAATCTTTAAAAAGAACAGCATTTTTTCCAATGGAAAACAACAATAAAATGTAAAATCAGTTGCCCAGTAAAATATTTCTACATGTTAATACAGAGATAGGAAGAGAAAAGGTAATCTTTTACATACAGGATTAAATACATAGAAAACCTACATGCATATATATATTTCTTTCTCAATTTTTTAGCTAAAACTTGTAACTATATCCCTATTATAAACCAGTAATTAATAAGCACATTAATAAGTAATTCTTAAGGTTCACTGTCCACAATCTCAATGAAAAATCAGTATTTTTTCCTTATTCCACCAAGACTTTATATGAAGATGCTGAAACAGTCTGTTAAGTTTTTGTCATGTTACTAGCAGCACGTGTGTGAAGTATTAAGATTAGCAGTAGAACTAAACTGCAGTTGTCCAGCTGCATCAGTGTAGGACTTTTGGGGATGTGCTGTTCTTGCTTTCTAATTGTCATAATTGACCAGAAGCCAGAGTTTTACAGGGTTTTAGGCACCAGTCAACTGAAAGTCATGGAGTTTAGGAACCTACATCAGTAAAATATGTCAGTGAGAGGGAGGGCACAGGAACATACCTTTTGAAATCTGGAACCAATTGATTTCTAAGATTTCTCTACACACAGTGTCTTCCAAATGCAGAGAACATCTGCACCACCAGCTCATCAGGGTCTATGTTCAGCAACCTGCCCGTGTAATGAGTCAGTCCCTTTGCAACAGCATCTAAGAGGGTGCTGGGAAGATGCAAGCCTTGTCTTTATCATAAAAACCTCACAAGCTGTCTTTTTCCTCGGCCTAGGAATCTAGGCAAAGGGTTCCTACCGAATGTGGACCGAGCCTACCTTTGCATTTAGACACATAAGAATGTCCCTGCTCAGGTCACAGTCACTTAGCTCAATTTATTTGTACAAATACAGTCAGTGTATACAGATATGTAAGGCACTGAAGATGCTATTGAAAAGCCGGGAGGGCATATGAAGTTGTGGTTAAACATCTGAGCTGTCACATATGATATTTGGTTACACTTCTTACCATAGACTGAGCTGTTTGATGCTGGCTGAGTGACTTTATTTTGTCTATGTTTCCACCTAGAAAGCAGAAGTAACATACACAGTCCTTAATCTCATCAACTTTAGGCATGATCTTTGCAGAGGCAGGAGCAACCTCGTGCTGAATATTTGAATACACTCTTGACTTTTTCCATATGGAAAGGGCAGATTTATCATGGGCAAGGCTGGGGGATGGTCAGAGGAGTAGAGGGGGAGAGACACTTCTTTTTGTGTGGAGTACAATAAATGATCACACAGCAGAGGAACCATTTCTCTTTACTCAACTACCACTTTCACACTTACATCTGCCCCTAATTTTTAGGCTCTGCTATATATAAGCAGTAAATCATTGATAACATGAACCAGCAAGATTTATAACTTGATTGGCAGAAGTCAGTGGATTGCAAATGCAAATCACAATACTCTGTATTACATTGGATTGCAACCACTGTTGCTTTTCTTTTGTTTTTTCGTTTTCCAAAAACAAATTTTACAATGGCAGTTTGTGAAACAACTTTCCAACAAGATACCTCTTGCAGTTAGTCCTCTAATGTGTTTGAGGTATACTTGTTTTGAGAGTTTTAAAGATGTAAATATGTAGGAGTACTAGTCATTCACTTAATCTCAGCTGTCAGAGACAGGTTTCCAGGCAAGATGGATTTTGGTATCTGACCCAGTAGGACTGGCCATACTAGCAGCCATATCAAAAAGAACTGGGACATGAAACAACTCCTGTGATTCACATGGCACAGTGCATTTTAGTCAATGGAGGAAAAAGTAACAACAAGAGGAAGGAAAACTTATCCAGTGGTTTAGTTTGGGGGAGCAGAGTGCAAATGACTGAGCCACAGCACAGGAAAGCAGCAAGTGAAAAGCCATTGCTTCCTTCGGGATGCACAGCAGTGTTTGCTGTGGAGGCAGGAACCAAATTCTTCTTTTTATAATCAGCGTAATCCACCAGAAATAATATATAATTCCTTGTAACTGAACGGCTGTCTCACAGATGGACGGTGTAGTGTGTCCCCTGCTTTTCCCTCGTTCCCCCTCCTTCCTTTCTTTCCCTCACTGGAAGTTCCTGTAATTGTCACTTTGTAATGTATATACCAGCACATGGACATGCAGAATGAACACTGCGTGCTCATTTTGCACTATAAATGATGTGTACTGCCTTGTGTCACAAACAGTAAATCCTTTATACCAAAAGCCTGCTCATTTTCACACCATTCACTTGTTCAGTAACAGTTGTCCAGATTTTTTAATTCAGCTCCTTACACTAATCCAGCAACTGCTGGTCCTAGACAGGTGCAGGGATAAAACAGGCTCAATAAACTAAAACATCTGGCCTGGAAATGATAATAGGCCCTTTTACTCTCCAAAGCAGAGGAGGAATGCAAAGTTTTCAAATGTTAAATCATGCAATTAGCCTCTGTAATATTAATTTTTTTTTAAAGTGAAACAATAGTGTTTTCTATTCAGAGTTCTCTAAGAGGTCCCTGTTCTGCTCTGTGGTGCAGAAGATGACAGGCCAAAGAGGTCAAATCATCATCTACTGGGAAAAAAAAAAGACAAACAAGCAACAAACCAAAAACCACACACACACACTTTCACAACAGTAGAGCTCAGTCATGTCAAGAGGCCTAGACATGCATTAAACCAAAAACTAATTCTAAACAAAACTTTGGGAGGGCCTATGGCCCAGAGCATGGGAAATCAATGTAGTAGCACAGTATTGTGAAGGTGAATCTTCTCTAACCCTGTGAAGGCTGGTAGCAGGAACGAGCTAGTTGTAGACCATCACCCCATTATCTGGATGACATCAGGAGACAGTTGTCCTCACACTTTCTCTAGTGCCGAGACTGTGGTCAGAGCCAGACAAAATGTTTCAGACTCTGAAAGTGTTTTCAGAAGTATTTCTCATCAGTTGTCCAGTTTTGGAGCAGCTCTCACCATACTTGCGCCTGGGTTTGGTTAGGTTGATCCCAGTATTAGGAGGCTCATCATGCCCTCCTCCAGGCATTGCTCCCAGCTGCCATCCCTCGCCTTGGCTTGCACATGGCTGTCACAGTGCCCCTCAGAACAAAATCAATACCCCCTGCAGAAAAGGAGGGCTGTCAGAAGCTTTTATGCCTATGGGGATGTTGTCTTCTGGATCCAAGGATGTGGCCAAGTATGAGGGACAGGTATGTTACTGTGCCTGTATTAGAAAATAAGTTTCCATCTCTTGTTCAAAAAGCTCTCCATCTTTGTGAGGAGAATGTTCTGTCTTGACTAAATAAAATCCCTTAAAAAATAGTTTCAAACAGGCCTCACCTTGACTACTGGTAGTCATTAAATCTCATGGGAAGAGTTGGTATTTTTATCCAGCACCTTTGCCAAACTATGGTCTTGGTAACTCTGCACCGACCAAGTTTTTCTTTACACTTGGAGTTGAACATGGCATGCTTCTTTTGAGTAAACAGGAATGTTCATCTTGGGCCAGAGAAATCTGGAACCAAATCCTGGGTCCCACTCCAGCCCTTGCCTCAAGTTTCCTGTGAGGTCTGAATGCTGGACTTTCTGAAGTGCTGCAAGCCTGGTTACACTTTGCTTAGCACATCTGGAGCCAGGCTTCCAAAGGTATGTTCAGGTCTTCTTACTGATAATCCAGCCCTAGAAACCCTTTTTGACAGCCTGACTTCAGCTCTGAATGGGCCTCTTGAAAATACTGCCTTTAGGGTCTTACGGCTTTTGCTTTTTGGAGTTGTAGTAGCAACACAGGCTCTAGATCACCTACAATGACAATATCTTATATAAGGCACCAATACATAAAGGAGCGATGTCATGGAAAAGAAAACAGGCGTTCCTCCTCACTCCTGCAGGAAGAGATGCTGCAGTGCTCCTGCACGGCTAGATGGGGAAGTGCAGCCTTTGGTCCAGAGACTGAACGCATCACACATGTCCGCACCATGGTCTGCATTTTACTGCATGACTTCACCCAAAGGTCATGAGCCTTCAGCTCAAAACACCCTCCACGACTGTAGTGCTGACGAGCATATATGTTTCCTTCCGTCACTGTTTGTTGACAGTCACTGGCAGCTGTAGCATAGCTGCTGGAGTTGATAAAAGGGATTCATGAGCCTGGCAAGGAAGGACTCAGGGAAACTCCATACTTTCCTGAATTCTCATAGGAAGATTTCTTTAAGAGCACAAAAATAGAACAACAGGGATCTCTAAACACATGCTAAGTCATCGTTCACCTGTGTTAATGGCATCTGTGTGATGTAAATGGCAGAGAGAAACTAACTTAAAGTCAGTACCGGCCTGGAGAAGCAGTGTCCCTAGGTCAGGGTCAGTCTTAAAGTAGTCACAGCAAGAGACTTTAGCTCAGACCAGGGCTCTTAAATGCTGAGTTGTCCTTGCGTGCTGGGCCTTGGACTAGGCAATGAGGTTGATTAGGGAGACAGAGGTGCCATGCAAATCGGAGAGGCTCTGTGTGCTCCCTAGGGCATGCTCCTCACATCCTGCAATGACTGGGTCAGCCCCAGAACCAGCCACTGAATTCAGCAGTGGAGGGAGCTTGGGTTGACCCCTGAAGGGTGGGATTTCCACAGGCTTGTCTCCATCCACAGCATCAGTAGAAGAGGGAATGCAGACGTCAACCAGCTTAACCCTGTATTCCTTCCTTTAGGAATCAAAAAATGTTGGATTGAAAGCTTGTGAACTTAGAAAAGATGCTGGGAAGAGATTTCTTTGCACAAGGCAGATGACATGTCCCTGTGCTATCTTTGCTATTCCTGGAATCCAAGAAAATACTTATAATCTTTGAAGGAATGATGCAATTCAGAGCAAAGTTCTGTATAGCTACATATACAGCAAATCTATCAAAACATTACATGTTTGGCACCTACCAGCCCATTAGAGTTTTAAATGTTTCCCAAGTTGTGTTCACATCTATGCTTGTAATGATTTGTTTCAAGCACATACAGATGAAGAAGTTAGAGCTGGGTATAGCATTCATTTTATGATTTTGTGGTGTTTCAGCTTCCCAGGTAAGCCAAATATTTTTAACTTGTGACAAATTAACCAAGTCATTTACTGCTACAGGGAAATGAAATTCCTCAACACATCCTTTGTTGGTCTCTGAGATCCATTTCAAGTCATATGCCTACTTCAAATAGGTTCAGTGTTCAAAACCAACAGCCTATGGCCAAACTCAAATTCTTTGTGAAGGAAGTTTATATGTCAAGGATGTTAGCATTGGAGATAATGTCAAAGAAAAGTGCAGTAGAACAGTATAGAAGGAGTCTGTGCAAGAACCAGGAAAAAATCATTTTTCTTCAGTCATAGGTGAGAAAGTAGATGCTTAGCGTCTCAGTTTGCTTTCATGGTAGTTGCAGGGTCAAGAGAATTTATCAAAGCTTTAAGGAAGTGTGTTCAGGCATTCTGAAGGAAGGGAGAGAGAAATAGTCTTCCTACCATAAAACAGACCCTGCCTTGATTCATTAACACGTATCCTAGTGGCACCTACCAGCCCTAGCCCATAATTCTGTAATTTGCCACATGAACACCACCTATGCACTGAGGGATTACTTGATTTCACTTGACTTATTTGTGGGTGCAAAAAAGCCACTCGCCCTAAGTTGCAAGATCAAGGCCATATTTATTATTGACTACTAAATTTAAGCGTAAAATGAAATGAAGCCAGAGATGCCTTTTTTTTTTTTTTTTTTACTATAGGAAAAAACCCCAGATAATTTTGTATACAGTTCATGAATTCAATATTCCTTTTGACACATTAGATACGCTGGTTTGTATAGCCCTACCACCATGTCCTTACAAGTCTTCAGTTCAAATGCTCACTCTAGTACACTAAATCCATCCTATATGTCTGTTATAAATAGGGTACTGCACATACAGCAAGTGCAGCCCCCACTACACACCCTTGTATGATCACTTGAAATAGCACACATATTCTCACGCTATATTTAGTGCTACATCCACGGTAACATATCATCACATCATTATATACAAAATGGCTTCATAAAAACAAACAATGGAGCAGAGAAATTGGCTTCTTCAGCTTTCATTGAAGCTTGCCAAGCCACAAAATCCTCCTGAAAACTTTATTTAGTTTAATTGCATTTACATTCATTTTTTAAGGTCCTAGTTTATGAGACTTGCAAGAAAATTCAAATGACAATTCTTTACCTTAGCATATAATTCCTACTAGATATCTTTAAACACTGAGCTTACAGATTTGTACCCAGATTTTCAAAACATTGCAAATTTCTTAGCAACACATGCATAAATGGACAAATATTAAAAAGAATATGGAAAATCAGGCCATACGCTACAGGAAAACCATGGAAACATTTTCAAAGGCCTGGCTCCAATGACCGATAACACTGACTTGGAGATATGCTCTTGAGTTCCTATTGAAAATCTGTCTCTTTGGACCACTTCACCCATGGAACAATGAAGCTCCTGATCTCTTCGTACCTTTGTTTGCTTTTTTCTTTTTTGTTTTTCTTTTTTTAGTTTTCCTTTCCATTTATTTTCATGGCTTTCTATCACAGTTTATGCTATTCAGTTTGTGATTAAAAACATTGTGAAAAAATGACATTGATGACATTCCTTCAAACAGTACTTCTATATTTGAATATAGCAACATGAATGAGGTGTTCGGATAATTTTTACCAATGTAAATTGCCTTCTGGTTTGAACTTTGGCCTAGATATCAGCATAGGTCGAATTGGCATATCAGTCCAGACCACAGGATGATAAGCTGGTACAATGTTGAGAAAAGAAAGTGTAAAAGGTAAAAATGAAGAGTATGTTTTAAGTGACTAAATCCTGAACTGGTGACTAAACATTTATTGTTATAAGAAAGGGAAGACAAGATTTAAACTTGGGCAGGAGGACACAGGTTAAGAATTAAAAGGCAGATCTGTAAGTTACTGATGTTTTAAATCCTATTTAAAATAACTTATCTCCACATACTGGTATTTGAGAGGTCACTACCCTGAAAGCAACAGTTAGAAAAATGGTTGTCTTTGTTCCTACCTGCAGTTGTCTTTATAGCCATAATAGTACCTTACCTCTTGTCCCATTACTAATGTTTTCATAAAAGCCTGTTGCGGAGGACCAGTTGAAAGCCCCAAATTTCCTGTTATTATTGCTGTAATTTCTTCTCTTTGGTTATTGCAAGAAGATTGTTTTTAAAATGTTTTCAGCTGCTCCAAAAACAACTTAGACTGGGCTTAAACTCATTCCTTCTGGTAGTTAATTCCACTTAGAGACTTCATCCAGTCATGCTTTTTCCTTAACTACAAGGAGTTTTATTAGGCACCATTAGCGTTGTTGGCTCAAAAGAAGCCTTGGTCCAGCTGAGACGGTTTCTAACATACTCAAAAGATTTTTCATGGAGACTGAGAGGAGAGCTTTAAATTGGCCTCAGAAACAAGGGAGCAAGTAGTTCAGTGGAACAATCACATAGTGTGGTCCTACTAAGATGCCCAGCTGCTGACTGCTGTGCAAAACATTACTTTGAAGAAATTCTCAAGTAACTCTCAAAGTAATCCCCCCAAACCTAAAAGCAGGTAAAGAAGAAATTAGAATAAAAAGGCAGGAAGAAATATAGTGAGCAAACAGGAGGAATGCAGTCTCATGCAATGCACGACTGAATCACGATAACTTCCATAAACTATTTTAAATTAAGATAAATGCAATTGCATGGACCTCCAGATGTTCTTTTCCCATCATGACTAAAGAAGTTTTCACAATCCTAAATTACAAGCAAGAAAAGAAAAAAAGAGATTTGTAAGTAAAATACTGGAATATCTTTTAACCTTTTGTCCTAGAAGAGACACCCACTACCAGCAGCTGACTGAGACAAGCGCTGCCCTGACAGACCACCACAACATAGCCCACGTGCTCAGAGCTGCACCAGGCTTCTGGAGGGGACAGCAGGGCACCCCAGATAAAACCAGTACCAACTCACTCTGAGGCAGGAATCTCCTCTCACATCCATCTTCTGATCTAGAGCTGTCACCTGCATCACTCCAGCTCAGGAGGTGAGTTTAGCTGAGTGGGTCTGGACCACAAAGCTGGTCTAGTGCATCAGGAGAAGACAACAGAGGGAAGCTCATCTGCTGGTCCCTGTATCAGTCTATACGTAGAACAAATCATACTGGCTAAGGTCTGATTTCAAAACTTACTGCAGACACAGCTGCACCAATCTAAGATATTATTGGACCTTTGGTAATTTGTTGCCACGTCCACTGCTGAGCACTTCTTGTGAAAAATAACTCCTCTGCTTCAGACTGAATTCAACACGTTCAATTAGGATGTAATTAGCTCTCACTGGTGTCCTTTTTCACAGGCAGAAGCTTGGGATGTATGCAGTTTGCATACAATTTCTGAAGGGCTGTGATTTAAATTAAAAAATAAAAATAAAAAATCATATCTAATAGGACAAGTGCTGTAAGAATACTTAGATTTTCACAGCATTTTCCATATATATCTGAGTGCATTTCACAGAAAATATTCTGCTGAACAATGTCTGCTTCTTCCATAAGTGTATGTTGTCAGGTATCAGCATCCTGGTTCATTGGCTACCCTTGATCCTAAAAGAGAGTCTCATCCATAACACAGTTTCAGAATACAGGAACAGATTTGTTGATCAAAACCTGTCCTTCAAACTCTCACTCCATTTTTAGAACAGAGGAAATGCACTATAACCAACTCACAGCATACTATGGGATGAATTCTGAAATTGCTTCTTGTGCCCTCCAGAATGTACGATTTTAAATTGAAAGCAAAAACTGAGCAGACTTCAGCAGCTGTAATCATGTTAAGAAGCTGTTGCTTTCACTTTATTATCTGTAATAAATTTGTCTGGACAAAATGTAGCATGAATATTGAAGATAGAAACTTGTACTCAATTCTCACACTTTAAATACAGGTCTATCTGGTCACTAGCTCTCATGTATTGCTAGGGCATAATGTGACTTCTGCCTCAGGATCCCAGTGGACTGGATTATGAACCAGCTGTGCCTGGCAAGCAAGGACCCAGAGCAAGAAGAGCAGCCTCAGCATTACCCCGCAGCTCCAGAAAACACACATAGAAGCATGTGCAGGGGGGTGCTTCTCAAAGACTCATATTCAGCTGTAGCAATTCATCACAGCTGCTCTGTTGCGTGTGTGCACCTTACTCCTTGACAGCAAAAAGCTTTTGCAGTCTGACAATATTAACCCTCTTAGTTAACAGTGCTGGGAGGGGAACAGCAGGTTTCAGTTGCCCAGATATAGGTGGTGTGTGAATCTGGCCTGTCCTAGAGGTACCCAAGACTTCTATAAGGGTGTACTGGGTTCAGTCAGGAAAGAGTTAACTCCCTGTACCGTGGCTGCTAGGAAGCTGACCAAAGAAGTATTTCATCCCATAGTACATCATGCTGGGGGCAGAGGCAAGGAGGGGTTCCGGTTGCCATTACTCTCTCTGCCTTACTCCCTCTTGTTCGCTCCTGTACACTTGCTGACCTGCGTTAGCTGCTTTGCTAACTCCTGTGCTGGCTCATTCGTGAGGGAGTTGGTGGGTTTGTTTAGTTTTCCTGGGCTTGCTGTTGCTGAGAGGGTTCGCTCCGGCTCCGGCCCTTGGGCTGCAATCACTCTTGGGCTGTGATCGCTCTCAGTCTGCGGTCCTGGGCTCTCTGGGTCTGACT
>NW_010224473.1:0-7368 GCF_000690775.1 Eurypyga helias
GGACGGGGGTTAACCGCGGCCCCGGGCCTCCCCAGCTCTACCGCGATATACTGCCTGCCGAGCTGGCTTCCGTTAATGTTACGGTCGTTACGCCGCTTGGGCGATAGTTTTACACCGGGTAAGAGAAGCCATCTCTCCCTGCGGTCCTCTCGCAGCGCTGCGTTTGATGCATTGCCACATTATGTTTACAATAGACCCACTAGGGTTTATGGCATCTGATTGTCAGTGGTCCCCTCTGGGTTCTCTACCTCTTTTTGCAGCATCATTACTACCTCATTGACTTACTGTTTGGGGCTCTGGGACTGCAGAGCTTTGACACAATATATCTCCTCTTTTTTTTTTATTTCTTTCCTTTTCTTTTTTTTAAGTTTTCCACTAACCTACACAACCCCAACTCAGGTGGAAGATAGAGTTACATATGTAGAATTGCAGAACTTCTAAACAGTACCTTCCTTTCCCTCCTTTCCCCGCAAAATCCAGGAGGGGAGAAACATGAATGCGGTAAAGAAGGCGCTACGAAACATAGAGCAGAACTACAAGCTCTTCCTGCAGCAGCAGTTTACGTTTGTCGGAGCACTGCAGCACACCCGAGAGAACGCACACGACACCATCAGACCTGTGGCAAGCATCAGCCAGGTACAAAGTATTCAGCACAGGGTTCTCTGCCAATAAGAACAGGGACCAACGCACTGCTGTCACACACTGGGGATGAATACACATTTTTACTAAGGGGAGATGCACAAAACCTCTCCAGTAACATTTGCGTATAGCTCTGCAAACCAGTGGCAATAGATTAAGTAGGGGAGAGAAATACCTATGTCAGGCCTTCCCATTTACAGAGAAGGAATTTTGTTGCCGAGTATCACTCTATGATTGAGTTTAATACAGTCATTTCACTGCCAAGGCATCGCTAGAAATACAGGGTACAGGAAAACAATCAAACCAACCCTCCTTCCCCAGCCACACATGGAATCTGTAATCCTTAACTTGTAGTAACCAGCATGCTTGCCTCTTCCCCCTGGTATTGGTGCTGCAGTATCTTTCTATAGTGCTTATTAAAAATAATGGCTGTGTTACAGAGATAGGATGATGGATTGAGGGCTGAGAGTCCCAGGTGGGCTAAGGGGTTTTCTGGGCTGGTAAGTGAATTGTCTTGGAATTTTTATAACACGGGATGTTTTAAGTAGTGTGAAGAACTTGGACCACCGGCAGACAGAAGGGGGGGAAGAAAAATCTAAATAAAATTAGAATTGTGGATGTGAGACAGCAGAAGCCAGGCACAAAACCCAGATGGATGCCAAAGCCAGAGCAAAAGCCAAGCTGTTATTAGAATTAGGACACAGAAGTGAGCTGGTTGTCTTTCTAAGGTCTGACTCTCTCTTCATACACGGGCTTTGCTCGTAACATTGAAGAAGATCGAGACAGACATCATGCTGAACCATTTTTTTCCAAAAATTGGCATTGAGATTTTGTGGAACATCATGCTGTTTTTAAAAGTGCCAATATTTCAGTGGTATTAAGCAAGCTTGGACTCTGCCTCTTGGCAGGGCTGGAAGGGCTGCTTTCTGTTGGGCATTTACATTGATCAACCGCATTGTTTGTTTTTTTGTGACATGGCAACGTGTGAACGCAGTGGTGACAAACTGTCCTGCACGGGTGGCCCTGAGGGTATAACCACATTACCCCGGGGGAGGACAGGAAAGGGAAACGTGAGTTACTGGGGAGAACAGGGAACAATTGGTGCAGCACACACTGGTGATGCATTGTGCAGGAACTGAGCCACTACCAAAGAAAGTTCACTGGGGACAAAACCAGATATCTGTTATTTCACTACTGGTCTCCCGAGTCAGCCCAACCCTGTTTTTTTGAATTTTTCAGGGGAGGGAACAAGAACAAAAGCAACAAATGCAGGAATGTGTGTGCTCAGCCTACAGCTGACTTGACTGCCAGCCTTCTTGGAGTGTAAACATAGAAACGACAGGAAACAAATATCACATTGCACCTAGATGGGAATATGGATGCATTTCTAACTCCTAAGAATTCTACATGGTAACCTTTTTAGTGCTGAGTGATGACATTTCTCAGAAAAAAAGAGGAGAGCATAGTAGAGTGGAAAGGCGGAAGAGTACACCACGGTCAGGCAATGGCAACAGCTCCTGGAGACTTCTGCAGGGAGTAGGCTATAAAGTCAAATCCCAAGTGGTTTCATGAGACAAGCTCCTCAGTCACTGCTTCAGCCTGAGGTTCCAATCACCCAGCAAGGCCCTGCGCTGCAGAGCCTGGCTGCAGTCACGACACTGGCCCAGCGCAGGGGCTGTCCATGAACTGCCCTGACTGCAGCTTGCTAACGCAGAGCTGGGCAGCCATCGCAAACCTGGTCCCCATCGTGGTTACACGGGTGCATTAAGCCTCTCGTTGGTGTGGACAAAAAGAAGTCCTGTTATCCCATCGGTGAACATCCAGCCTAAAATGCTATTCTCTTTAGGACTATTTCTCCTCACAACAGCAGTAAATTCCTGCCACTCACATGGACACAATGCTCAGCAAACAGTGTGGAAGGAGGAATCTGTAGTGGAAATGGACCCTTAGGGGCCATTTCTTATATATTTTTTTTTTTACAAACCTGCTGAGAATTTGCTCAAGCACAGAGCACAGCTTTTCTGTATGCAGAAACTGTGCCGATGTTGGAACAGCTACTTTTTTCTTGTCTTGAAATCTTACAGAAAGCACGGAAGGCGTTAGAGTCCAGCTATGACTGCCAACCAGCCCCTCAGCATTTTATATTCTGACCACTCATGTCTGAAGTGCCTGTAATTTCCTTGGATAACTTAATCTCTTGGCATAACGTTTCATCACGCAGTGCCATGCACTCTGCGTAACAAAACTGTTCAAGGCAAATAGGGAATAGCACTGCTGTGACAGGTTAGTAAGGACAATTTCGGTTAAATGGTTTCAGTTTGCAGTCACATCTAGTGGTGCCAAATAAAGAACCATGCAGAATGCATGACAAAAACACACCACTCCAAGCCATGCCCGTGGTTTGTTTGCTGCTCTCACCGACCACCCTGCAACGTGCCCTGCTCAGAGCAGACAGAAGGCTCCCCTCACGCTCAACCTGCTTCTGCAGAGCTTGCAGCTGAACTGGTTTTGGCCACGGTACTCCTACACCTCTTCAAAGAGGGAGGAATGCTCACTGGTGTGCTGACGAGCAGATCCCTTACCCCAGCCACCTTCAGTCGTGATGAATGACAAGCAAACATCTCAGGCACGCTCTCGGAATCTTACTGCCTGCTGTGGTATCGTGGTTACTGTAGTGGCTCACACCTGCAGAGTCACAGGAGAAAGCAGATTGTCACTAACGTAAGTAACTTTGCAGCACAACGAAATTTAACATGCGCATCCCCATCTTCCCCAGGTACAGTCCTACATGGACCATCACTGTAACAATTCCACGGACAGGCGTATCCTCAACATGTTCCTGAACATCTGCAGTGATCTAAGCGAGCTCTGCCACAAGCTGGAAACGGCGCATTCTGGTAACGACGTAACCAGCAGCATTTTGGAGAAGTGCAAGCTGCTCCTCAGCCACAGCAATGACCTGAGCGCCATCCGGGCCACGTAGGTGTCTCCATCAGCTCGGTTGCTTTGAGGCGATTGCCCACTTAGCTTCTCTGCCCATTCTGCTCTTCTGGCTTTAGTGAGGGTATGGGGTGCTACCCACTTCACTGTTCCAGCTGCTGGGAAAACACTGCCAGCCTCCATTCACAAAAGGAGTGGTTGGTTGGTCTGTTGGCGCATGGAAGGGCAGGCACAGGCGGGTTAATGCCCTGAAGTCCCACGCGATGACCAGGCAGTTTATCTCCTCCTCCCTCCTATCCCTGCTCTGCATGCAGCTAATTCCTGCAGGTGTCCGTACAAGCTCCTGAACTCTTCCAGATCCAGTTCAACAGCCGGGATGGTGTGGTTGGCAGGACGCATTTCCCAAGATGCAATTCTGTCCATGATTTCTGGGGGTTGGGAAATGGCTGGCTGTGCATTTCTGCTCTCCCCAGGGGGTCTCAGGGTGGCACCGTGGGCTCACCGGGTTTGCACTTACTGGGACCGCTCTGCCCGTTGTCTCCTCCTGTCCCACAGATATCCCCATGACGTTGTGAACCACCTGAGCTGTGATGAAGCAAGGAATCATTATGGAGGTGTGGTGAGCCTCATCCCCGTCGTTCTAGACTGCATGAAGGAGTGGGTAAACCACGCTGAGAAGCTGCCACAGCACGCGCTGCGTAACGTGAGCGGTGGAAGCGCTGTCAGTGAGAAGAGGGCACCTCAGGATGCATCAGCGATGGCAGCCGTTTCCCAAACACCTCCCGCACAGCTTGAGGCTCAGACCCCAGTTAGTAACAAAGATACTGTAGGAGCGCAGGGGAGTAAGCATGTCCTGAAGAAACGCCTAAATGACCTGGAAAACCACAGTGGGAAACGTAAAGGTCCCTGGAAACCACCGGGTAGACATGCCTTATAAAGGATCAAAGTTCATGCATCTTCTGCTTAGCACCTTCAATCAGGTGGCTGATTAAAGGCAGCGAAATGAGTACTAGAGATCCTCCCTGAGTCCACTTTCTGCAGAGTTAGCCCTGTAGGCAGCCTGGGACAGACGCTAACTTCTCTCCCTTGCTGATGCTTGCACTTTCCTTAAAGCCGCTTCCAGCAGGAGCAGCTGCAGCACTACAGCTGGTCCCTTTGACCAGCACTGCAGCGACAGCAGGGAACAGTCGGGAGCAACCAGGTTCTAATCGCTCAGATCTCAGGCAAGCTACTTGAAACGTGATTTTACACTTTCTCCAACTTCTTTCTGAGGAACACCCACACTCGCTCACTCACTGAAGCTGGAGGTGTGAAGAACCTGCATGTCTGAAGGACGTGATGCACAGCAGCAATGGCCTCTCACTGTGGATTCAGACATGTGTTCGAAGTTTAGGCTTGTCCCTGAAGTTCCCTCACCCCCACTGAAATTTGCCTGGTTATTTGGACCAAAGAATCACTGTTTACAGGATGCTGATGACCTCTCCCTTCCATGCCACTGGCTGCAGGAGAGGTCAGCACGCTTTAGCTGCACTGACTGTGCTCTGCCGATCCTTCCTGCAGGTTCTCACGCCTACACACAGCTCAGAACCGCTGACCGTGCTGTCAGAGCTAGAGACGTAAAGCAGAACAAACTTCGCTCTGCACTTAGCCTGGTGCACTGACAATATCCAAACTGGAATAAGCACCCCTGTCTCTGCCTCCCGAGCTCTGCAAAGCTAACAAAGTCATTGCCATTCAACGTGATTCCTGGCAATCTGATGGGAGCAGAGAGAACGAGAAAGCTGTGGCCATCTTCAGATGGTTCCTTTTCAAACTGCAAGTTAAAATGTCCATGCTTTCCCTTTTTTGAGATGAGAATCCAGCTGCTTGCAAGGATGTCAGGCTTAGTTCATTAAAGCTGCAAAGCATTTGCAATAGTCTCATGCTGCTTTTATACCACCACCTCACAATTCCAGCACAGTGGCTTCATAGCAGTGCTGAAAAGAGCTTTCTTTCCAGCCTGCTTAGGAGGCTCAGCAGAGCCACAGGCTCTCCCCAGTCTCTGGAGCTGATACACATTTTGGGTGGTGCTTTTATTCAAGCACCGTTAACTACAAACTCAAGATCTCAATAATGCCGTGTCTTCTCTCTATCTGACTGCTCTTTTCCCCTCCCACAAGCAAATTAGCTCCCGGTTTTTGCTTCCTGCTGGAAGCCACTCCTGAATAAACAATTTCCCCTTGCATACCTGTCTCAGTTTGCTCAAATGGTGAGAAAGCTTTTGGCTTAAGATGCCCAGATTTTGGCAACAAGCAGCCAAAAAGGAAGGGAGAATTAACACAGAGAGCACAGGAAGGAATGATAGCTCTGATGAAATGGGAAGTGTTTGCAGGAGCATTTGTATTCCTCACATAACACCACCACCTTCTGCATTTTCTTCGCTTCCCTCATCCACACGTGCTGCTGTGTAATACATCTCTGCATGCTGGAGGAGACATCACGATCCAACTGAACTGAACCTTGGTGAACCCAAAGTGGTAACGAAGCTTGCCGAGGTCACGCAGAGACCCCTGGGCACCATGGGGGCCACAGCCAGCAGAATGCGACCGTCACCCTCTCAGGCTTGATTTGAGAGCCCTGTTGCCTCTGCTGCTTCAGGCAGAGAAATCAAAGCTGCTCGCAGCTGCCCTGTTGTGTTTCACGTTGCAGAGACAAGTGTCCGATGGCAGTTGCTGCCTTGGAAAGTTTGTCAAAACAAGTACGTGCTACGTGGAGTCAAGGAGGACAAGTGTTGGGGACACAAGGGACACTATTCCCAGATCTTGTTTCCAGCCTTCCTCACCCTGTCGTATAGTTTAAATTTGAACATGCAGGCTCTGGTAAGACTAAACTTATCCTCCAGTTTGTAGTTCCCTTTCAGCTTTCACAGCACAAATCGCTTGCCAGAACAGTCCTAGCCAGCCCTGCCTACAGCTCCCCAGCCCTGCCCTTCAATGCGGTCGCCCACTCATACTTGACCAAGGTTGCGAGACGCAAGACACGCAGTTCCCAAACCTTCATCACCATTTCTAGCCTAGCCCTACCCATTCAATCAGTCCTACGCAGCCAAAACTGTAAGACACAAGAGAAAAGTGGGTGCATAAAGCCTGCAGTCTGAGGTTCGTTACTGACATGACCAGAATCTGTTGGAAGGCTGCAAAGTTAAGTCTCACAAAAACATCTAGACAAATTACTTAATTTCCATACAAGTTCTCCTCTTCCAGAGTGGATGGACACTTCAAAAGACAAAAAGATACAGCAAGAATTGTTTTTCTCTACTACAAACCAAGCTGTTTGAAGAATTTACATAAACAGGATGTAAATGCCAAGCACAGAAGTGCAATAAAGTTTTACTTTAGCCTCTGTGAGCATAAAATTCCAAGAGGCACACTGAGAAACCCGACAGGGCACCGACCCTCCCCAGAGGTCTGTCAGCCGCTCCAGAAAACAGGCGCTGAAAAGTTCAGGGGCTGAAATGGAGACGGGGGCTGGGAGATGTCCTCACCAGAACCCGGGCGGCTGCAGGGTGTGAAGTACCTCTGTGCCCACCTTCATTCGGTCAGACCAGGACGTGACCAGGCTCAAAAATCCTCTGCACGTCGAACACCTGGCTCCAGCGCCTCAGACACCGCGAGGCGGGGTACAGCCCAACCCGAGGGGGTGAGGGGGTGGTGGGCGCTTCAGGGCAGGAGAGGGGCCGGTTCGGTGGGAAAGAGCATCCCAGAAACGTCAGTGCGGCCGATGTGGAGCGAAATGGCGGCCTTCGCGGGG
>NW_010224474.1:0-14124 GCF_000690775.1 Eurypyga helias
AAAGAGGGTTGTTGGACATCGCCAAGGGGGTCCTTGGTGTCCCCTGGAATCATAGAATCACAGGATGGTTTGGGTTGGAAGGGACCTTAAAGACCATCTAGTTCCAACCCCCCCTGCCCTGGGCAGGGACACCTTCCACTAGACCCGGATGCTCCACGCCTCATCCTGGCCTTGGACACTTCCAGGGATGGGGCATCCACAGCTTCTCTGGGCTCCAGTGCCTCCGGGAAGAACTTCTTCCTGATATCTAATCTAAACCTCCCCACTTTCCATTTAAACCCGTTACCCCTTGTCCTGTCACTACAGGCCCTTGTAAAAAGTCCCCCCCAGCTTCCTTGTAGCCCCCTTTAGGTACTGGAAGGCTGCAATGATTTCCTGGGATTTCTGCTGCTGAGGGAGCACTGAGGTATTGCCTGAAGCAGTTCATTTATCAAGGGGGAAGGGGCTGGGGGAGATTTGCCTGGATCTAAATAGAGGATGAGCCACACTTCTAGCAGGTCAAAGGGATTTTAAGGAGTATATCTGGAGTCCTGATGACAGTCACAGAATAGAAACTGCTCTTAAAGCAAGAATTTTAGGAATGTCCTTCTATCTCTTCCCCCTCCCTCCCCCCAGTGTCTGTTGAGCACTTGAGGAAAAGTTTAAGCATGACAAAAGGACAGATTTTGGATGTGTAGTGTAATATTCTGAACTTTCCAGCTGACACAGATGAGAGTGACAAATTTGTGAAATCAAATGGCAAATAAATTTGCAGAAAAAGCTTTTGCTTTTAGGAAGAAAAATGTTTCAAAATGGATGTGAGCTATGGCATAAGGGGTTCATGGGTCTTGGCAGAGTTTGGAGAAAGAGAGAGAGCGGAAGGGTCTGTCATGTGGGAAAAGGCATTTATGTTGTGGTGTGGACCGTGAAGTGTTCCTCTAAGCTGTGGGGGGATCTTGCAGTGCTGCAGGGACTCAGCATCACGGTCTGGTGATGGTGGCATCTGTGCTACTACTGAAACCTTTGAGGGAAGAAGAACCAGAGGTGAATGTTGCAGAACCCTGTGGTCTGTTGCTCGCTCTGTTTTCCACCTAGGAATTGGTTTAGGATCCTTGATTTGCAGGTTTTGCAGCTTTAAGGATGCCAAGGCACCGTATGTCAAGTTGCTAGTGATGTACTCGAGCGTGGAGGAGCTCAGTGTAGCACCAGGTCGGTTCTTTCTGCTTGTCCCCCCAACAGCGACTGCTGATGGCTTCTTCATGGAACTGGGTAACTTCAGGAACGCGCTTCTGGCGAGCAAGATGTCCTTTCCTCCTCTTAACTGTTTCCTTCATTGCCCGGATCTGCCATGCTTCTTACTCCCCCTCTTCCAAAGAGGGATGCTGATTGCTTCCGTGGATTTTTTTCCTCACCCCTCCATCCTGCAGCCCCAAGCAGCTGGTTCTCCTGTTCTGCCGCTGACAAGGGGACTCCAAAGCGGTGTGAAGGATGTTACACCGTGCAATGCAGCGAAGGAGAAGGCAGAGGAGAAATGCTAGGAGTGGCGGCAGCAGGGAGAACAGCTGGTGGACACTAAGCCGTGCAATGCAGCGAAGGAGAAATGCTAGGAGTGGCGGCAGCAGGGAGAACAGCTGGTGGACACTAATGCAGGTGTGAGTGGGTGTTTGGGACAGCAGAAGTTTTGGACTGGCTGCGAGGCCCAGCTGACAGCATGTGTGGAGGAGCTACAGGTGAAGAGAGAAATGCTGTGGAGCTGGGTTCCCAGGGACTGGGAATAATGTGAGTGATTTTACTGTCATCTTTATTGAGTGGGTAAGTCCTGAAAGCCGCAGTTGGCAGGTTTGCCTGCAGAGCTGTAAACATAGGTGTTGGACAAGTCATGGTAAACCCATCTTCAGGTGCACGGGTGATGTGCAAAACCTACTGAGGTGCAGAGAACTTGGCCAAACCCGAGGGCCTTCTGGAGAAGCTTTTTGCCTGTATAGAGTGCAGCAACTTGCATGACACACCAAAAGCCTATACGGCCACTCAGTGCTGCAGTCCTGCGGTCCACCCCCTCCCTTGTTTCCTTGGGAGCCTGGTAGATATTAGTGTAAGCGCTCCCCTCCCCTTCTCAAAACGTTACACGCCATTAAGCACTGGAGTCTGCCATTAGGCTCCTCTATTCCAACCACATACGTTTCAGATTTCTCTGTGAATGTGTTTTTAAAGGGGGGAGGCGGAGAGGCCATAAACACTCTTACGAGCTTTCCCAGAGCTGTTTTCTAAACCTGGGAGTACGTAAACCAGGCACAGCTCTGCAGGACAGCCTTACGATGATGGTGCAGACTCGCGTTCCTCATTCATCACCCCTCTGTACCCCT
Source organism: Eurypyga helias (assembly GCF_000690775.1). Taxonomy (NCBI): domain Eukaryota; kingdom Metazoa; phylum Chordata; class Aves; order Eurypygiformes; family Eurypygidae; genus Eurypyga; species Eurypyga helias. The sequence goes on from NW_010224474.1 coordinate 2,343, forward strand.
GCCTCTGAGTGAGTGAATCCTGCAATCTTGTGCTGCGTTCTGGGAGCAGAGTGGACTTGGTGTCTCCCCTGGCACTGCCTGATGAATGGCAAAACCATGTTCTGATCTTACTGTTGTCCACTTGCCTTCCTGGCTTCATAGATTCTCAGCAACATGGATGTAGACCTAACCCTGTCACTTTGTGATAGAACAGCCATTACCTTCGCCTTTTTGCAACATTAACTGTTATATTGGGGTGTTCATGACTTTAAGGTTGGAAGCCTTGCAGCTGCTACAGGTTGCAGACCTGGAAGCCCACACAAGTGACAAGTGACCTGTCCCAGCAGTTGCAGTTAGTCTGAATTCGACCTTCTGCTTGGTCTGGGGTGTTAATGGGACCCCGCGAGCGCCCTGTGCTGTCCCCACAGCGTGGGCTTTCTCCCTTAGTCTGCTCCCTGCTACCAGATGCATTCTTAACTTCCAACATATGGACTCAATTACTGTCCCTCTCCCTTGATTTCCTGCCTCTTTGGGTTTCCTGAAACACATCCCCTCCTCCTGGCAGCTTAAACTCCCACAGCGAGATGTTTTGCAAGCTCTCGCAGACCTCCCTCCTTCCCCGCTGCTTTGCTGCCTCTGACAAGGTGGTCCTGATGCAGAGCACGCACAGATGAGGCTGCAGGCCCACACTGTCATTGTTGCTGAGCCCAAGAACCTCAAGGGCTTGGCTTCCCACAGCAAAACTAGCCAGCCCACTAAATGTATGTTCAGTGCCTGGCAGGGCTGTGTCCCCAGCTCCACTTGACAGAGGTCCCCACCCTGCCTCATCGTTCCTAGATCACCCTCCAGTTTTCAGCCAACTGCTTCGATTGCAAGCCTTTGGGCTTTTTCCTTATTCCCTTCTGAGCCCGTGGGCTTTCTGAGCCTCTGTGCTTTGATGGGACCATCAAACTGCTCTGGGTGTCTCCTGGGTGCTGTTTGGCTTCTTTGCTGGACCTCTACTCCTGCAGAAAATCTGTGTACCCGCAGCTTCTGCCTTTAAAAGCATTGGAGGAGGAGGGGAGAGGGAGCCCTGCCTGCTTCATTAGTGATTCTCTCAACCCCTGCCTGCTGCTCTGGGGGAGCCCCAGGTGCTACAGCATCAAGGCACTGGAGATCTTAAGAAATCTGAGCTTATCCAAGGGTCAGGGGGAGATGGAAATGGTTAAATCACATAAATGAACAAGTTAATGATTTCCATCCCCTTGCTGGCATGTTTTGGGTTTCGGAAGGGGGTCTGGCCAGCAGCTGTGCCAGCAATTGTAGCTCAAAAAGAGCATTTTCTTTCTGTGTCATCTTTCATCTGTGGCCCCTTTGGATTCCCCTGACTCCCACAGATGGCAGAGTTTCCAGGTCTCCTGCTGCTGCGAGTCCCTGTGACTGTTTTCCCTCCCCTACCCAGCAGTGGAGTTTGATGATGGGAGAGGGGATGAAGAAAGCACACTTTGCTTCCTGCTCCATCCTTTTCCCAAGCAGAGAAGAGGCTTTTTCCCAGGATACAAGTGACTCGGCAGCACTTGCAAATGGAAGGAAAAGCTGCAGCTTCTGCACCTCTGAAGCCAGGAGCACAGGGGAGCAACGTAGGGTGCAGCTCAGGTGAAGATGCAAGTGTTATCTGTGGCTGAGCAGTCCTGCAGGAGCCTTGTTGGATAATGTGACTTAGGTATTGTTATGTGTAGCTTATACAGTATTATGTATTGTAGAAGAAGCCTGGACACACAGTGTCCGGATTCTGTCATCTAAGGTCACTGAGCCCCAGCAACAGACACATGGGAATGGGTTGTCCCTGTGGCTGTCGCTTCCCCTCGAGGGATGGGGCCCATTCTCCCCCAGATCGCATCCCCTGGGGGGAGCAGTAACTCCGTAGGATCTCCTGAGTGCCTGAGCCCTGTTTGCCTGGGACCCAGAGAGCCCTTTGCGTGACACCAGACTAAACTCAGCACTGCTTTTCTTACTAGCTGAGCTCTGCCGTCAGGAGCATCGCCTTAAATGTGTAGCACCTCCCTGCTTGCCTTCTCCTGATGCCTTTTCCCATTGCAGCAGTGGTGGAAGCACGGAGAGGGAAAAGCCTGACCTTCTCAGCGCAGGTGAAGTATAAAGGGTGTTTAGACAAAGTCACAACGATGGATGTTATGTCCCTCCTAGGAGCCCCCCAAGGCTCTGGCGACTTGTGGGGTGTATACCCACACCTCAGTCCTCGCAGGCTCCCTTCACTAGCCCAGAAGCCGGGTCTGGTAGCCAGGTTTCATTCTCTGGGCTTCCCCCCAGCATGTGGGTGCTCTGTGCTCCCCTTCGCCGTGTTTCTGGGGTGCTGCCGGCTCTGCGGGGCCGAGGGGTGCCGGCAGGTGGCAGCGCAGGCAGCATAGGCAGGGCCAGCTCCCGCGGCCGTTTAATGGGATTTTATAGCTCTGGGATTCATCGGGAGCTGTTGTCAGGGAAACGGAGCTCTTCGAAGAGCTCGGCATTAACCGCCTGGGTGCCGGGCCGGACCGGGGGAGGATACGCAGGGCAGCCCCCAGATGCCCCCCCGTCAGGCATGGGGTAAGTGATTTGGGGCTGGAGCTCGCCAGCTCTGCCCGGCTTTGCAGGGGCAGCGGGAATGTGCTGGTTTATTTTGGAATGGGTGTTTAGTCGCCTTTTAAAACCTGCCTCTGTGCTGTTGGAGCACAAGCCTGTGTCTCGGGAAGGGGTGGTGTTATGTGGGGGCGGGGTCCGTTTTCTGCCTGAGTACCCTGACCCTCTCTTCTTCAGGCTTGGGAGATCCCCACACAAACAAGGGAGGATGGCAGGGAATGGTGGGTGCAATTAGCCCAGGTTCCCGGCTTGGGGTGGGGGAATGTCCTACCGATGCCCGGTCCCAGCACATCTCGCCCTGTGCTGTGGCTCAGGCACCTCCTCTGGGTCTGTGGCTGGACAGGAGAGGGCACCGGAGCTGCACTGCCACCGGGGTGGTGGCAACACATGTGTCACCCCTGCACATGGCTCCCCGAGTGGTGACATCCCTGTTGCTAGGGAGGGCAAGCAGCTGAGGCCAGGCTAATCTCCTTAGTGGCCTGAGCACCATCACGAGAGGGAGATTAGAGGACAGGGTGGCATTAGCATCCTGGGATGCTCATTGGAGAGGAGCAAGGAGACAACTGAGCCAAGCAGAGAGGGAGAAGACCCCTGGGGGAGATCAGCAGAGGAGCCAGAGGCCTCCATCTGCAGCAAATAACCCAACAGCTGCAATCTCTGCGGCAGTGAAAGGCTTTAGACATGCCCAAAAATCCTGTCGGAGCCATCCCCACCCCCTCCTCCCTGGGGAGGAAGGTGTTGCCAGGCAGTCTGGGTCCTAATCCATTCCCTCCCGTCCAGAGGGGGGAGGTGGATGCCTTCCCACCCCCCATCATACCCACGGAGCATGAAAACATTCCCTCAGAGCATATGCAGAGTGAAGACCTACTGGATTTTACCCCATACGTGAGAGACATGGAGGAATGGAACGTAGAATATTTATTGTCCCTTTCCATGATACAAGAGGCAAAAGATGCTATTTTCTGTAGCAGAGTGGGAGTGAGGCTGTTGCTCACAAATCCTCTGTGAGAGTCCAGATGCTGGGCTCTGATCCCTGTTCCTGCCGCGTGGGTGTCACAGGCTCCTGTGGGTTTTTTGCAGGTGGCTAAAGGGGATGTTTAAAGGAAGCTTTGCAGTCCAGCAGCCTGTTCTGCCGGAGCAGGGGAGCATGGCAGGGTAGGTGCTGCTTGCCGGGCTGTGCCGCCTCCGCTTCTTCCTGCAGGGAGCTCCAGGGCTGGTAAAGGAAGGAAGAAAATGGTGCCTACTATTACCACTTGGTGTTTGTTCCTTCCTCTCAGCTGTCAAGGAAAGCATGGCATGGTTCACATACCCAGCTGGTACTGCTGGAGTTGCTGACATGTTATGTCCTTTTAATCCATATCCAGCATAGCTTCTCCACCCCTCCGTTCATGCTGCTTACACAGCACCTTTCACTGCGCACTCCTGCCTGCCATCCCCTCTTCTCCCGCCCAGTCATGTGGACCGGGATGCCAGAATTTTTTCTTGGAATCGTCGAATGGTTTGGGTTGGAAGGGACCTTTAAAGGTCATCTAGTCCACTGCCCCCTGCAAAGAGCAGGGACGTGTTCAACTAGATCAAGTTGCTCAGAGCCCCATCCAGCCTGACCTGGAATGTTTCCAGGGGTGGGACATCTACCACCTCTCTCTGGGCAACCTCATCCAGTGTTTCACCACCCCCATCATAAAAAATTTCTTCCTCCTATCTAGTCTGAATCTACCCTTGATCAGTTTAAAACCATTACCCCTTGTCCTACCTCAGCAAGTCCTGCTAAAAAGTCGTCCAGGCTGAGGAAGCAGAGTCGTACCTTTTATGTGCATGAGTCTGCTCAGGTCAGGACAGTCACACTTCTGCCAGGACTTGCAAAGAGATGGAAAGAGTCAAGGTGTTAGTGGGATACATGGAGATACCCGCAGGTGCCAGCAGCTACAGGAAAAGATAGAGAGAAGGGGCTTGTGTCGTGTTATGGGCAGAAGGAGGAGAGATCAAGAGGGTTTGGAAAAGGAGACAGCTTGGAAGCAGCTTCAGAAATGATAGGGTTTGAGTGTGAAGAGATGTTAGAGCAGCTTGAAGTTAGTGCTGCTGAAAGTGGTCCCTAAATGGGAGATTCTGGGTAGAAGGGATGTGATGTGCTCAGGGTGGAAAAGAAAGCAGAGAAAAAGAGGGCCCAAAGTGGGAGTGAGGGGACACAGCACTGTGTCTGTGCCACAGAAATGGCTGCAAGCTGGTGACCAGACCAGAAGTGTCAGGGAGGAAGATCTCTCAGCCAAGCATTGGGAAAAAGAAAACCAGAGTGGGGGTGTAGAAGAGACAAAGCTACAACTTTTCTGTCTCAAATATAGGAGGAGGAGGGTCAGGAGAAGCACAGGGAGAAATCTCCAACTCGGTTTCAGCAGTCTGCAGTAGCAGTGGGATGTTTGCTTATCTTTTACATGCAGGAAAGGGCAGGGATTTGAAGTAACGGGCTGTTCTGCCTTTTGGCCTTGGCAGGGTCCAAGGCTAATGCGTGGTTAGCATGGTCTTGCTGCCCTGTCAGACCCTGGCCAGCCTGCTCTCTGCGTGCGTGGCAGATGTGACTTGGTGGTGTTGCACATGCCTGTGCTCCTCCACCGGTGACAGGACTGTGCCTGTGAGCGGCAGCAGCCCAAAACCTGTAGGTACGTCCGAGCACAGCACCACGTCTGCTCCTGTACGCCGCGTCGGCTGTTGGTGATGGTGTGCCCTGTGTCCCGTTGACATCTCCCCGACTTGGTTTCACCCCTCTGGCCCTTTCCCAGAGGAGCACTGTCTGATCGCAGGAAGCTCTCCAGCTGTAAACAAAACCCATGGGGGACGCTGGCTGCCTTCGCAGCCGTTTCATACCCAGCTTCCCTTGGAGGGGGAGGAGTTCCCTTTCCACACCTGCAAAATCAAGGGGCCCTGACTCGCTGCCTACTGGGTGCAAGGGCCAGGATGGCTCCCTTTACTAGGGGTGGGGATCTCCTGGGCACATGAACCTGAACTTTGCCTGTCATCGAGGGATTTCCCTCCCCTGCCCTCTAGGTTTTCCCCTTTTTTTGCTCTTTTTAGGAGGTGGTTTCAGTACAGTGTTTTATCTCTGTGGTCCTGGCATGGTTTAACCCCGGTGGGCAGCTAAACCCCACCAGTGCTGAATGGCTGAACACCTGCCTGCCGATGGGAAACAGTGAATGAATTCCTTATTTCACTTTGCTTGCATGCTCAGCTGTTGATCCAGCTATTAAACTGCCTTTATCTCCACCCTCACCCTTCCCCCATCGCGCTGCAGGGAGTGAGTGAGCGGCTGTGTGGAGCTGAGGCTGTCCCACACCGGGTCCCAGCCTGTGCTGGTTTTGGCAATACCATGTGGTGCTCTGAGAGCAGAGGGTTCTGCTGGAGCCAGTGCTTCTCCGAGTCCTCTCTGTGAGCCTCCTGCCTGATGCTTCGCAGTCCCCAGGAGCTCTCCCAGTGGGACCTATTGTGCTTCTCCATCACCCAGTTGTCAGGATATTTCTCCGTCCCCCATCACAGCTGCTGAGGAAGACAGGAGCTCAGCATGTGAGCCTTGTCAGCTCTGATCTCCGAATCCTGTCCTGCCCAGGCAGCTGTGTCTATTCATCCACCAGCAGCTCCATCCCTAGACTGTAAAGGCATGGGAAAAGCTGCCGGGCTTTTGCTTAATAGCTTAAAGGACCCGTTGTAGGGGAGCAAGGTCATTGAGCTCATTGAGAAAGGCATGCAGACCACAGCAGGGCATGCGCACAATGGCTCAGTGTCCTCCTCTGGTCCAGCTCAGCCCTTGTCCTACCCACAAAGCTTCACCCAGATGATTCAGAATTGGTTTGGGATTGAAGTGACTCAACTCGTGTCCTTTTCTGTCACCTCAACATCACGCGTATGACATCTGCTCCCCACCACACAGCAAAGTGAAGGCAGAAAATCAATCGCGAATCCAACCCCCCCGCCCCAAACTTGCTGCTGGGCTGGGTATCCAAAGGAAAGAGAGCAGGGGTTGAGGCAGGCTGGATACAAGGGGACTCCTCTTCCTCAGACAGGATGAAGCTGTTCTGTACAGAGCAGTCGTGTTACCCCTGGCCCCATTGCTCAGGCCTGGTCTGTGGGAAGGGGGACGATGTTCCTCTTTAAACCCGGGTGACACTAACCATGAACCAAGCCAGGAGATATGGGCAAGTCGCAGCTTTTCCAGTGAGTGCAATCATGCCACAGCAAAAAAATCCCACGGCCAAGCCAGAAATACTCATTGCCCAAAATACTATTACGGTTCAGTAGCTGCAGTGTTTTTCCTGTTGTCCTGCTGCTGCTGAGAGTGGCATGAGAAGCCCACCTGGATTTCCAAAGGGGTCTCTTGCAGTTTCCTAAAGAAGCTAAGCTCGTGGGATGAGAGGGGAGGTTCCTGCATGACTGCTGACCTGTTATTTAACAGGCTAAAAGACAGGAAACAAAATACATCAGGAAGACTGTGAATAGTGGGAATATTTCAATAGGGAAAACCAGAAGGCTCTGACTGTGAAGACTGCAGAAGGACCTGCCTGAATGCTCGGTGGCGTATCACATCGCAAAGGGGTTGTCTTGACCTAGTGTGCCTTTCCCTTTTAATGCTGTGAGCAGGGGGATGCTCCCAGCTGACCATTTTCCCTTGGGAGCAAAACATGGGGTTTATGGGGTGTCCATGGCAATGCCAGCAGGAGATAAAACCCCAAATCCCTGTCAGAGATCTAGGAATCCCTGGGAAAGGAAGGAAAAACAAGTGCAGCAGTGGCTTTTTTTGTTTGAAATGCATTGTGCTGCCTGCAGTTCTGGCTCCCCTGCCTGAGGAGGGCCACTGTAAGCTAGATAAGGTGCAGAGGGAGGCAGCAGGGATGACTGGGTAGTCCTGGGGCAGCTCAATCCAGAAAAGGGGCAGGAAGGCATATGAAATTATAACCTTTGTGTCTCTTCCACAAGAGCTTGAATGAAGCTGGGAGGGGCAGGCTTAAATGCCAAGCTGTAGTTTCAGAGCCCTATTACAGGATGTTGCAGATGCTTATGGTTTACATGGGTTAAAAAAAGCAACTGAATACATTTATGGAAAAAAAAGGTGGGAGGATGTGAGAAAATTCACTGACTGAGAAAGATGAGAGAGTGTCAGTGGGGGTGTGAGGGAATATTTGCAGCCTGGAAGGAGCCGAGGTGGAGGGAGGGAGGGAGCAGTCTGCTGGGTTCGTGCTGGGTGTTGGGAAGGGTTTGGCCTGAGAGAGAACCAGGAGGAGGACGGCTTTGTCCAGAGGAGCAAGAAGCTTCTACAGATTGGGGCTTGGGAGAGGGGTTGGGGGATGTGGAAGAGCCTGGAGGAAGAGGCGGCTTTGCTGAAGGATGAAGAAGACAAGAAATTCATTGAGTACAGTCCCCTGCTTTCTTTCAGCTCTGTCTAGCTATGCTACGGTCCAGCTGGCAGCTGGGGCCATCTCTCACCCCCCCTCCTTTCTGCTGTAGCCCCGGGGAGATCAGTGCACAAAGCCTGGCAGCTCTGAATGTTCCCTGTGTTGTCTGCACAAACCAAATGCTTCGTCCTCGCTTGCTGCTGGACCGAGATGGGAGGGAGCTCTCATGCAACCCCCCAGCAGGAACCAGAGCCCATGCAGAGAGGCTGACCCAGCAGCACCCACACAGGGTCCACACACCAAGGGCGAGCACTGAAAAATGCCCATCCTGCCCAGGGGACGTGTTAGCAGACCTGGAAGGGGAAGGGAGATGGTTTGGAGGCTGTCGGTCCCCTCCCAGCCAGGCTCTGCATGTGTGCCTCAGACCTGCAGTGCGCCAGGCAGAAGAGCTGTCCTGGCCCTCTCTGGTGCACGGCCCATGTTTCTCTTGCTTGTCTGGTTTGGGGGGTGAGGGACAGACCCATAAGTGATGTTTCCTGCCTGCTGCACCACTGGGGAAGTTGGCACAGCACGGAGCTGGGGAGCGGGGCAGGGAGAGGCAGACGTTGCAAGGAGAAGTGAGGTGTAGTTTCAGGGGTGCTCCAGGGGATGGAGAGGGTGAGAGAGGCGTGCTCATGATTGTTACTTAGCAGAGTCTCAGAAAAGCTTTTAAATTCTGCCTGGGAGCCTATAGTTTGTCTCCTCTGCATGGTTTTGTGTGCCTGCCCTAGGTTATTTCAGAAGCGAGGGTGATGGCATGAAAGGTTTTCAGTCCTGAAAGAGTTAATTTCTCATGCCTGCAGTGTCTGGGCAGTAATTCAGCTGCTGCTTTATATGCCTGAGCTGGTCCCCTCCCTTCTGCCATCCCCCTCCCAATCATAAAAATACATCTTCCGAGGCAGCGAAGGCAGGAGCTTGTGCCGGCAGCGCCGTGGGGCTGTGCTGGTGCCTGCCCGTGGCAGTGCCGGTGCTCGGCCGGCTCCGAGTACCCCAGTGCCCAGTTTGAGCACGGTGTCAGGAGCTGCATGAGCTCACGCCTTCGGCTGTAAAGGCTTCTTAAGGGTGGGCACTGTATGGGCCTCGTGGTTGGGATGCCAGCGCTTGGCTGGGTCTGGGAAGCCATGGATAAGGCCGCGGCGGGGGGGATATCCTCCATTACACCCACTGCTGTCCTTTCCCACGGGACCCTCCTAAGGAGGTCACATGCTGAGGTGTGGAGTCCTGTCTGGGTCACGGTGTTGCCTGTCAGGGAGCTACGCCTGCTGCCTGGAGTTGGGGTGAAGGCAAGTGGAGGCCTGAACCCTGTGGTGGGAACTCCTCGGTCCCACTGTGTCCTGATGTCAGGTAGCTGCTCCAGCCCAGCCGGTTGCTGCCCCTGAGGAAGGTGGTCTGTACCAGAGCTGGCCTGGAGCTGCTTCTCCCCCTCCCACCTGTTTCTGACAGCACCTTGTTTTCAGAACCAAGCAAGACCAGCAAAGCCAGCGAGATGTCAAGAGATGGAGGCACCCTGGACGAGGCCACGGAGATCATCAGCTGCTCAAGCTAGTTCTTGCCCTTGGATGAAGGCAGAAAACTCTGACCTGAGAGAGCTTTCTGTAAGTAAAATAAAGTTTTACTCTGGGATCTGCATGGCAATGACGGGTAATTTATTTTCATTCTTGCTCTGGGGGCCATTTGTGCTAGTTTTTGTGTCATTTTAGCTCTCCTGTCCAAATTTTGGTCAGCCCCTGTAGACAGAAGGGTCAGCGGCTTCAGCCAATGGGAGGAACATCATCTGCTATTCTTGTGCGGGAGCAGAAAGGCAGGGACAGCCTTCCCTTCAGTGCTGGGGTGCCAGAGCAGGGACCCCAAGTCTTGCCTGGCAGGGTGCTGGCTCTTGCTGCAATAGTTTATGGTGGGAATGGCTCTGCCCCAGCTTGCAGCTTCCAGGTCTTGAGTTTTCCTGTTCTAATTTAACATATTTGGAACGTTGTGGTAATGGAGTGATTAGTAACAGCCCAGCATCATCCGGGACCGGCACACACCCATTCAGGAGGAGGCAGACTGATCCCAGCCCAGGTAGGAGCTGGGGTACCAGGAGGGTGGGGAAGGAAATAGGGTGGCTGGGAATGGTCCCAGAGAGAAGGCAGATTGGCACCCTCCCATCTAGGAGAGCCAACCAGGGAGGGGTGAGCCAGCACAGCACGGGGAGGCCTTTCAGCATGGCTGGAGTCACCCAGCACAGGATAGTCCTGTGAGAGCCTGTGTCCACCTGAGGGCTACTGGGAGCACTGGTCCCTCCTGAGGTCATGCTAAGATTTTGCAGCTTTTAATTTTAATGCACTTTTTACATTTCCATAATAATACAATTCTATTTTTCATGGCATTTCAGCTGTTCCTGGGGCTTGTTAACACATCACGGGCTGGAAGCGCTACTAAAAAGCCGGGCGAGCTGAGGAGAGCGTGTGCCCTGTGCCAGGTCACACGTGGCACAGCCGCTGGCCCCAGCAGGGGTCTTTGTGCGGGACACGATGCTTCAGGGGCGCTGCATATCTATTATCTTGCTCCCATCGCAGGTGCTCGGCTCCGGCATGAAAACCCAGCGGCGCGTGAACGGAAGAGAATAGCAGCGAGCGAGCGGCTGCAGATGGGCCCTCAGGAAGGGGTAGGTGCGTGCCTGTGCACAAGAGGTTTGTGCTTGAAGGAGAAAAATGCTGATTATAGAGGGGAGGGGAGTTGCTCTGGTTCAGCCTCGGGCAGGATGGTGCTGGCCATGGTCCAGGGACTCCACTCCAACCTGGGTGAACCCACTCAAAGCAAGGCTTAACCCCTTCCCATGTCCCCCAGGAAGAGATGAGGGAGTCAAAAAGGCCCAGTAGGACAATTAAGGCAGCGGTCCCTCTGCCTTCTCGGTGCCATCAGAGGGTCCTTCTAGGGTTGTGAGCTGTACCACCCTGATGTCGGGGTGCTGGTGGGCTCTGCCAGGCTAAGTGCAGGCAGGGGTTGCCTTTGTGCAGCCAAATGTCCATGGCTGCATTTAGCAGGCCTGGAAAGCTTCAGAATGAAAGAGAAATTGGGATATGTGAGCTGCACCCAGGCCAGTCTGGAGCCTTGCCAGAGAGCTTTTATTTTCTTGTAACAGTTCCCTTAATATAAAGCCTTTTTTTCATGGCTTTGCAGCTGTGGGCGAGTGGTGCTCTGGTAGCACTGTGTTAACATGACAGTTTGTATGTACAAAGGATGGAGAAATAAACATTATTTTTGGTACAAAAATGTGATTTTGCCTCCATACCGTAATTTTGCTGGTGCAGAGACAAAACTGGCACCTTGTGCCACTGAGCCCCAGGGATCTCTGGGCTGGGGTGGGTTACTGGGGAGCTGGAGCAGCATCGTGGCTGCTGCAGTGGGCTGGGTCCTTGGCAAACTTGGTCTGGTTCCTGAGAGCCCAGATGTGGAGTGGGCTCTAGATGATGGAGGTGTTCCCCCTGCCCAAATGTCACCCAGGCTGAAAGCCGTGTGGGTGGGAAGCTGGTGAACACAGTAGCCACCTCCAGTATCCAAATGGTGCCATGAGGCGTATTCCCCAGGGAATTGAACAATCAGCAGAGCCCTGATCACAGCACTGAAGCCGTTTGTCTCCAAAGGTGTGTGTACCCACACAGCAGCTCTGGGCCAGCAGTGTCCCTCCTGGGGCCCCCGTGGAGGGGTCCTCCTGCCCTTGCTCTCACCTGAGCTGCACCAGCCTGGCCGCTGGCTGGGTTTGGAGGTTGACACAGCCAGAAATCGGCCAGGCTGCA
>NW_010224475.1:0-206 GCF_000690775.1 Eurypyga helias
GCCAACCGTATCCTGGGCTGCATCTTAAGTATGGGCCGCAGATCGAGGGAGGGGATTCCCCACTGCTCTGCTCTCCTGAGATCCCACCTGGAGTGCTCCGTGCAGTTCTGGGGCCCCCAACTTAAGAAGGATATTGTCTGGTTGGAGCGAGTCCAGAGGAGGCCACGAAGCACCTGTCCTATGGGGAAAGGCTGAGAGAATTGGGG
>NW_010224475.1:476-2341 GCF_000690775.1 Eurypyga helias
ACGAGGCTTGGAGCAACCTGGTCTAGTGGAAGGTGTCCTTGCCCATGGCAGGGGGGTTGGAACTAGATGATCTTTAAGGTCCCTTCCAACCTATACCATTATGTGATTCTGTAACAAATAGTCCATAAGTTTGAATATCTGTGTGAGAAAATACCTATGTTTTCAGCTTTGTTTGTATTTTGAAATTCTTCCCCTTTTAGCCCTACACAGAGGAATGGGACTATCCTATGAAAAAAAAAAAAAAAAGAAGAAAAACCAAATCTGAATGTAGTACTTCAGAATAAATTTAATGATTATATTGCACAGTTGTAGCACCATGTTAATTTATGGCTTTTTAGTTCTCTGTGTAGTAAAGTATCCTACTCTTTATTTTACATTTCTGTATAAATAGGTGGTTTCAGGGCTGTGTCTCTGCAACCTCCCTAGAATCTTCTCCTTGCTGGCATGTTTCATCTCACCCTCCCTCCCTTAGTAGTAAAACAAAGAACGTTTAAAGCTGATCATTGCATTATGATATACCTAAAATTTTTAATTAACCCTAAGATACCATTTCATATTGTTCAGTGGTTCCAGTTTCATTGATTAAACCACTTCCAAATGGGCCTTGTGATCTTTTCCTTTTTGGTAACAAAGCAATCAGCGTAGTAATTTAGTTAATTTTCTAAACATTTATATATAAAAGTTCTACTATATTTTCTTTATCTTTCAGATATTCTGCTTTGTTTTTTAAACTATTCCTTGCTTTTCTTTTTCCTGATGAATCTTAAGTAATGCAGTCCCTTTTCAGATCCTTCCTTGCATCATAAATTATATTGGAGCACATATATCATGGGCTGAGGAATTTATTTATATGAGTAAGAGAGAGGGTACTAGAAAGTAATGGAACTCTAATACTGAAGAGTATTTCACATTCCTTTAGTCAGGTTTTTTAAAGCAAAATAATTTCCATTTTAAGTTATAATAAAAATAATATAATTACTAAACATCTAGTACTTTTAAGTTTTTTTTTAATCCTTAGTTTTTCTTTTATAGAGTAGGTCCCAAATAACATGTGACAAAATTTACAAGACTCTAAGTTTGAATGTTTCTACTTGGATAAAGTGGATTTTTGTGTTCTTTGTGTTTTGTTCTCTGTGCTGGTGCACTGTGTCCAGTCATCCTTCCTTCCATATTTAATTTTAGGGGATATGTGTTTTTCCAGTCTTAGCTTAAATAAAGAAGTACTAAAGAAAATAACATGAGAACTAAAGTATAATATGCTCTTGATCTTCATACTGGGTTGATGCCCTAATCCTAATTTATTGAACATTTACATTTGTTGTTCAAGTGTTTAAACTTTAAGTGGCATGTGTGACATTGAAGCTACTTTCAGCAAGTATCTTGCTCACCTGGTCAAACACCCATTCCTCACTTCATTTTGCCAATTCAATCCTATTTAGATGTAACCTCGGGTATGGTGAAAGACCCACCAGACATCTTGGACAGGCAAAAATGCCTTCACGCTCTGGCTGCTCTACGCCACGCTAAGTGGTTCCAGGTTCGGAACATCATTTTATTTTCTTTTTGTAGCCTTATGAGAGATTAGTTCAGTTGCAATATAAATGTTTAACTGTGTGAAAATACTCAGCGTTGTTCATGCTAATAATACTTAGTATTTTTCTGGTCCCTAAATTTAAATGTAGGAGGTTGAATATGGAGGAATTGAAATGCTTTATGCATTTATTGATCAATTGACATTATTTTTTTTTTTTTTTTAATCAATCAGAAGGTGATGTTGAAAGCTTGACTTGCTTGGGGTGATATGTTGTATATTTGTTAGATATTACATAAGGCTGCACATTAACTTTGCTTTAAATAATGGAATA
>NW_010224476.1:0-3826 GCF_000690775.1 Eurypyga helias
TCAGTGTGCAAAGTCCTGTAATTTCTGGGACCTCTTCTACTGATGAAGTGGTCAGTCCAAAAATACACGTGCATTTTACTAGTATGATATGTCATGTTTCCACCTACAGCATAGCAACTCAGAGAAAACGCTTGGCTGATGGGGACAGGTACACTGTACTGCTTGGGGGAAGTCAAGAGCTTTGGTTTCCAGCTGGGCCAAATCCTGGGGTTTTTTCTTCTTTCTGAGCTGAAATTCTAATAGGACACATTGAAGACAAGCATAATTTGACCCATAGTAGATAATCTGTCCTGTGATATTAGTATGTGCAATGTAGGCAACCGACGGATTCCTCTTCTAAAGAAAAACTGTGCTCCAGTGGAGGAGGACAGGGGCAGGGCAGTGAGAAGAACGAGGGAGAAGATAGAAACAGAAGTACTTTCTTGAACTTAAAAAGTATATATTAAAAATGCAGAGAAATTACATGTCATGAAAAGGGTTTTAGTACTTTCAAATGATTTGGGTTTTTTTACTGGTTTTAAGTGCTTTTTACTGGTGAGATTCAGGTGTTTCCTTCGTTGCATCATGATAAGGCTTTCCCTGGTTATGACAAAAATTATAATTAGAAGACAAAAATTACGATTAGAACAGAAGGTTTCAATTAGTTGAAGCACCTCGCAGGCCTTAGTGTACTGTGAAGGTGGGATGGGGTGACTGAAACAGAAGAACTGTTGCCATTGGTCAACAGAAGCGTTTTGTGTAGAGCTGAGCGTCCTCTTGCTCTCAGGACACGCAGCTGTGTTAAACTTGCTGATTGCCAGGGCGAGCGTTAGAAACAAATGGTAACACTGGATACTTGCATTAGATGTATGGGGGAAAAAAAGTTAAAATAGAGCTGGGAATGGAAGCTGAGTTGTTCTTTGGTGTGCCCAGTCATTTAGTGGGTTGCTTCTGTTTTCTATAAACGGTGCTACTGCACCTCAGCTTCTTCACATTTTCCTTGGAGGGAATAATCCTGCCTTCCTCTTTTTCATACATCCTAGAGGTACAAAAAAAATGTAGGTTTTCAGACAGCTGTTTGTTGCCTTGGCTTTCCTCTCTGACTGACTGTAGGTCAAACTGGACGAACAGCAGCACGTCCAGAAGTACAAGGCTGAAAGTCTGTATTGCTGCTGAACTTCCAGCGTGGGCACAGGTGAGAGACCCTGTGGTTTTAGGCAGGAACCTGAAGAGCTCAGGTCTGCAATTATGGTCACTTAGCAGGCGACTGCGGTGTTTAACACCTTTCCAAATTCCCTCCCCTACAGCTTTTTGTTGCCATCTCAGTGCAAATATAGGGCAGCCGGAGTGCTGAATTGGAATGTGCTCGTCTGCCTGGGGCACTTCAGTGCAAATTCTGGCAGTTCATCCCAGCCCCACTCTAATTAGCTTTGCACATTTGAAGAGGCTGAGATGCCGGCTGTTTTGGGAGTGGTAACCTCCTGGAGAGGAGACGAGAAGACAGAACTGCTAGTTATGTCTTAAATTGCTGCAGTTAGCTTTCCTCAGAGCATGTTGGAAAAGTTTACTTGCTCTTCTGACATTTTGTAGAAGGTTGCTGAAATGTTGATAATCTCAGGGAAGGGGAGAGAACAATATTTAGGCAAGTAATCTTCCACAGTGGAATAATATGAATGACAGGTTTGGATGAACACAAGGAATATCTGAAAGAGAAATTCTCATAGCAGGGAAGGGTGAAAAGTTTTTCTACCTCACCTTTCCTTTTATTATGTCCAAGTTAATATTGCTATCCGAGCAGTTTTTAGGAAAGCCTCTGACAGCTTTTAACACAACAACCATTTCAGGGCTCAGGGCTCTGGCTGTGGAGAGTGACCTTTCTATAATTGACACAACTCAGGATGAAGCCATTCTTTTCAAAACACGGGTCCCCCAAAGAAACCTTTAACCCCTAGACTGAGAATGGCCACTTAAACGCAAGCTGTGCCTACTCAGCAAGCAAGGCATTTTAAAGTAGAACAATTTGGAAGGGGGGAGAAAAAAAAGCAGTTATTTCAATTAGATCTGCTTGTTCCTTATTAAGAGACTAAATTCTGGTATGAAATAATAGAACTGCGATTTAAGAGGAATGTAAATTACTTTATTACTGCATCTTCCGATACGAATGAAAACAAAATTCATTATTAAGATAACACGGTTGCATTTTTTTGGTCATAAAACACTACATCTCAATGATACTGGGGATGTCTGAAAGGAGTAGGCGAGTGCAATGGGTAGAAAAATCCTCAGTGCTGCTGTAAAACTGCAAGTGAAGTCCACCATGCTCTGGCTGTAAACAAGACAGGTTTGGGGTCTTTGCCTTTAAGCTCTAGAAGTTGTGCTGAAATAGGGATTTAGAATAAGAGAGAAAAGTAAAGTTCCTTTCTTAATACAGACGATAAGGTAGTATCCATTCATAGTACATAAAACCCAGAAGGTTGTCACTGCCATGGAATTCCTACAGGGATGAGATAGATAGTAATGACACTTAAAAAAATTTCTGAGAGTGAAGCCCGTTTGTTGGTTACAGTTGCATAAGGATAACATGAGAATTTAGGTATCATAAATCCTAATTAGGGGGAAAAGTGCAAAACAAAACCAAAAAAAAAGCATGCTTGGAAATAATTGCTTCTTCTCAAAGAAGTGAATTAGATGCCCTTATGGGATTTTCTGTGCCTAGATTGGGTTAATCTGTGCCAAAAATATATACATTTAAAAATTTGTAGTAAGCTAGACACACATTTCCATAAAATATGTGACCATCTGTGTGCAGCTTCCTTTCTAATTGACAGAAAATACTGTATTAATCAACTTCAGTCTTTTCAGAGGACACCTAAGATAAACTACAATTTATGTGGAGATATCCAAACTAACACCAGCTGCAAATCCAAGTAAAGGCGGCTTCGGAGTAGAGTTTTTTTGTTTATGACATACTGTGTTTGGTATGCTCACAGATTTAGCAGATTTTCTCCTAATTCATTATTGACTTAGTGTTTTTTAACTTGATTATTTGCTATACTAAGGTTCTGTTGAGCTGAAAAACACAGTAGGAGATTGTGGTCTCTGATCTTAGAAACCCACATTTGAAAAGATGCCAAAGATAATGGCGGGCAAGGAATGGGGACCTGAAAGATCCCTTTGGTTACCATAAATGTACTGACTAACTGAAAAGATAGATTTAAATGTGTTCTGATACTCTTCATAATCCAGAGTTTGTCTCTCTGGACCAACCAACTGGATCCAGCTTCATGCTCAGTTTATGAGATATGTGACTAGGTCTGCCACAGCGTGTGGATTTCGAAAGGACAATTAACAGTTAATTAAATGTTAAACTACTGAAGTATCATGAAAGATACTTGTTTCCAGGTATCAGCCTTGTCAGTATAATGGCAATAATGGAATGAGGAAAGTTAAATTTGCTGTTGAATTTGACACCACCATCTTTCTTGCTTGAGATGAGAGAGAGGAAAACCAGAATTTTCCTAATCTAGCAGAAATTTCCCTTGCATAGATATGGAAAGCTGTACTCAGCAGTCATTGAGAAGCTGTTGAAATAATGTTGAAACCTCTGCAAGGTGCCAAGTCACTTTTTGGTTTGCACACAGAAATTATTGTTTTCTAATAGTTGAGATGTTTTATTAGCAATGCAGCAGGCAGGCCAATGTTAAAGGAATAACAAAGCTATTAAATGGGAAGAGTTGCCAGTCTTACATATTGATGAGTTGGGGTTCGAATGCAAATAGAATAGCCTGACTGACTTGACTGACTGAGACACTGGTGCTCCCCCCAGCTGTCTTCCTGCTGAAAACAA
>NW_010224476.1:3857-19149 GCF_000690775.1 Eurypyga helias
CAGCATCAGGACTCAGTAACAACCGGAGGGAACTCTTTGTCATGTTGGGGGAGGGAAAAAAAAAGATAAAAAACTCCTATCTCATTAACAATGTAAACATGAATCTTTTGGTTTCTACTATTTCCTTTCAGACACTTCGAAACATGATCAAAATGTAATAACAATCAATGTATTTTAAATGTCACTTCCGTTACCTTCATTCAACTTAATCAAGACATGCCATCATTTTCCAGGTGGATTAATCTTATTAAGTAGTTATGTGGCTAATGTAATGTAGATCTTAATTAACGCTTTAGCAAGCTGAAGTGTAATATGGGCGCTATGAAGGCTGGCACATGTGGTCTTCTGAAAATACACCAAGCTCTAGGGCTGTCTTAACAGGTGCAAGGTATTTGACTAAGTTCTGCAGAACAGAAGAGCAGTTTTATTTTTGTGATGGTATGAATTGCTGTGTTTACAGTGAGGTGATGAAGTGTGTGATATACTCTCAGAGAAGATTGTTATGGTGATCCATGCTACTATGTATTTGTTCTTTGTGAAATGCAAGGCACTAACAGATCCTAATTTTGATTCAGCTATATTTTTGCTTTTGATTCTGAAAGCAATGAGTCTTGTGAAGCCATGCCTACACAAATGTGAAGATGTGCCAGAAAGTTTTAGGTGTATCAGGATATCAAGATTTAATTCCACCTGCAGGTTGACTGCAGCTGAGCCAGAGCAGTGGTCTTAAGCAGACACCCTCTTTGCAGAATTTCTTTCCTTTTGCCACAGTAGAAATATGGGATACTGATCAGCAAACCTGAGATTTTGATTTCGCTTCAGAAGCTGTTCTACTGGACTCCTGAAAGCTCATACAAATTCAGAAGCTTCCTTCCTCCTCACTTCACAAAATAGAGCTCATTAGTACCGTAGCATCTTCAGCATAACTGAAGTTCAAGATGTGTCATAGCAGCTTCTCCAGGCAAACTCTCATTTCCTGGCTTTTTACTTTATTATAGCTGTGGGAATTTGTTTTGCATCAGCAGTCAGTCTATTGTACACATTTCAAAAAGGAGCGGTTTTCACTTGGGACCTAGGGCACTTAGGTATTAGTAGTAGATACTTGGAAGCACAAGTTCATATAGGAAGCGATCACTGGTAATAGTGCATAGCACTGGTTTTTCCACTGAAAAGATTTGTATAGAAAAGAAATTTTCTACTTTTTTTGCTTGCCTTTCTGAAACAGTAGGAAATGTCTGGTCATATAAGTAGCAGATTTACTTGAGGAAAAAAATCAAGCTATCATTGAAAACCATAGTAATTCCCACGCGTTCTTTTTTGGCAAAAAGTCAGTGGAGTGTATTTTTGTATTGAATGGTTTCCTTTACACAGCTGTACCGTGAAGTTTTTTGGAACTCTGACTCATTTGTGAAAATCCCTAACTATAGAACAAGCAACAGAAAAAAAAAAAGTTATATAAAAAGATAAGGAAAGCGATGTCTGCAGCAGTGATTTATAAGAAACGCAGAGGTACAAGAAGGGGAGTGAAAGAAAAATCGCTTCAACCAACACTGGTGATATTTATTCCTTGTACTTAAATTTGAAATTGTCCAGGTTATTTTGGTAGTTCATTATGGGTCCGTTGGAATGGTTATTCTGCTAGGTATTTTTCAAGAGTGTTATCAAGACACAATTTACAGTCATCACCGTTATAAAGGCACACAGTCAAAGCACGGGAGTTAATTGCTGTTTAAATGGGATTTCACTTTTACTTTTTTAATATTAGCTACAGTATGGGCGAGGAGCCTATAATAAATATTCAAGTATATCTGGTTTCAGTGTAGATACAGTTCTGCCTCCATAGCTGACACTGCTTGACATCAGTTAAATTAAAGGCTGACTGGGCATGTCCTATCAGCTGCCACCTTAAACTGACCTCCGGCTCAAAGATGAGGTCTGCTGACAAGTTAGCAAGGGGAGTTTGCGGTGCTGTTGTCATGTATTGCCTGTTTGATAGCTTCAAAGGCAAATATACTTGAATGCTAAAACAGTCTTTTCAAATGTATATGCCAAAATAGTAATTCAACCGGGTAAATAACACAGCAGTTTAAATGAATAAGTGTTATTTGGTTGATAAATATGTGTTTGACTGAGGGTATGAAATGGCTCCCCTGGGTAAGATGGAGAAGTATGCTTTTAAAACTCTCTTTTGTAGATGCTTATAGAGAGGAAATCACAGAAAAAAATCAAGTATCCATGGCATTAGGAGATAAACAGACAAAAACTCTTTTGTCACCCACAGCAGAGATAATGAGGTTGGGATTTATTTGTTCACAACAGTAGGAGTGGTTTGGGTTAGTCTTTCTTCCCAGGTTTGTCAGTTTGTCACATCTGTAACTTCACTTAAATGCAGTTGATGGTCTTTGAATGTGATCTGCAGTGGTCCATCACAATGGAAAAGCTGCTAAAAATAGCTGGAGGGAGTGAGTCAGGTGGGAAGATACATTCTTTGCATTAGGAGGTGAAGGCTGAAGGGAGCTATAAAAAAGGTTTACTTTAAGAGTCTCTAGAGACAGAGTTTATAAGTGAAGATGTTAGTACAGAAAAAGCCATAGCAAATATAAAGCTGGGATGATTTTCTGCGTTTCAGGTTTAAAAAAAAAAACCCGAAGCCTATTGACTGCTAAAAGAGGTTCAGTGGTTGTTTCTCCCTTGTATTTCATTCCTGTGTTTCTAAGCTGGGGAGGAAGGAACATGAAGAGACTGATGCTGAGACACCCCCTGTAGTATTTTTATGTGACTGCTCTGCATTACTCATCTTCACGGTGAGAATTTTTGAGAGTTCGTTGTTAGTATTTCTGTTTTACAAGTAGTTGTCTGAGAAATCAAGATCATGACCAACTAGTTTTGTATCTCATACCTACAAGAATTTATGAGTATGATTCAAAAATGCATAATCTTCAGCGCTTTGTAGCTTGCTAGACTTAAAACTTTTAAGTTGTTAGTTAAAGTTGCAAATACAAAACTTGAAGCATTTCTATATTGTTATTTCAGCATTGTAATGTGGAGCCATAAAACCAGGATCTCATGTATTAAATTCTTAAAAGCAAAAATAAGGATCCCTTTCAGCATGCTGGAGGTGAGGCAGCAGCTGTTTCTCACAGACGTGGCAGGGGCTGGAGATAGAGGCAGAGGCATGCCACAGAACAGAAATACAGACTTGAAAATAAGGGGTCATGTGTCCATTCCATTCTTTGCGGTAGTTTAAGTATATCTTGATCACTTGTGATAGTTGCTCATCTAACCTGCTCTTAAAATCCCCTGCTCTGTTGAGCTCCTACAGCTCTCACAGTTCTCTTCCTAGGTAGATGTCCCTGAGAGACTGAAATGTTCCAGAAGAGGTGGTTGGGACAACTAGAAACCAGATGATTTAGTTGTAGAGGAAAGAACATCTATGGGGAGATGCTTCCAAAGATAATGCCAAATCGAACTGAATCATTTCAGTGTTAGGAACCTGTGTCATGTCTCTAGGCTGATTGATAACGACAAATTCCATTCTTTCATCTGCAGTTTTAACCTAATTTTTCAACTTAATAACTTTAAAATTTTCATGAGAAATATAAAGGAATGCTCTTTTTCTAATAACTTTTGTGTTGCTGAAGTTTGACATCTAATACATTTGTTTACCTGTGAGGTGCATGCTGAAGTAGTGTGAATGTAACTCTGGTTCTCATGATGACTGGAATATTCTCTTTTTCTCAACTGATGTATCTGAGGGTTCTTGACTCCTGAAAAATGCCCTTTCCCATATAGAAACAGAAAACAGAATTTTGCAAGACCAGAGGAGGCTAAAGCTAAATTCAACCACACTAAAACTTGAGCCTCCATAAGAATTAAATTTATTTGCAATGTTATCATTTTAGGGAATGTATACTCAGCAGACTTGGAAGCAATGTAATTAGCAGAAGGCATTGATGGTGATGTTTCGGCTTTAATAGCCAATGAAACCGTAATCTCTAACAGAGACTATGGTGGCCTTGCCATTCTTATGCTCTGTAAGCTTGCTGCACTGCATAAGTGAGATACAGTGGCTGAAGCAATGTTTAGTGTAATTTCTATTGCATGTAGGTGAAAAACACCTAACTCGGTAGTTTGTAAAGCAGATATGCATGAGGGCCTTCTAACACTATGTCTCTTCCTGAAGTGTTCTGACAAGAATTAGTTTTTCTAAAACCTACAGTGTGGCATAGGCTATTTATGTGTGTTAGTAGCTGTTTCACTACTTAATAGCCCTGATACATATGTGTTTATATAGGCATATGTTCAATATATATATTTATGGCATGAGGTAAGTGACTCTAAGCTGCTTATTTTTTGACTTATTGGAATATTAGATTTGTGCTGCTATATCTAGGAATGTACATTGCTGCTGCTCCACTGAATTCTAGAACTACAGCAAAAAGTATAAAGTATTGCTTAAATACTAGATGAGAAGCAGATTCCAACTTGAGGGAGAGGCTTCCGATTTCAAACAGATCTAAGTTCCAGATTCCCATCAGTTCTACATGTGGATTTCAGGTGTAGATTGCACTTACTGACTTCAGTGTTCTTCATGTCAAGGATTTCCACTAGCTTCCATGGACTGGAGCAGCTTTAGTCGTTTGTTGTCGTGAAACTAACCCATTCAAAAACAATATATAATGCAGATAATTTACTGACTGTAAGTCTGTGGACAGAGTCAGAACACTGGAAGAGACACTGGTCTATTAATCTTCCCACCTTTATTACTTATACAGCTTTCAGCATAATAATAATGCCTACTGTAATACTTCTTGGAAATAGCTTTTTCTTTGACTGTTTGACCATGGATCCTGAAGAGCAGGGTTCTTTAGAGTGTGTCAAGGAGTCTTCTCAGATTGGATACAGTGAATGTTCATTTAAGTATGCACGGTTTGCTTCCAAGGAAATAATGTACAGCATGCTTTTTAAGAATGTTGAAAAAATTCATCATTTGTTTCCATAATGTGGAATTGTGAAGTAAGTGTAATGCAGTACTGAAAGGAGTTAAAGGAGACCTCAGTCTTAGGCTGACTTCTCAGCTCCGTCAGTAATTCCAGTCTAGCATTCAGCAGGTGATTTTATGTACTTCTACCTGTTTTTCCTGTCCAGGTGGGTAAGGACTAATTTAAATTTTAGTGAGATGGTGCCTGACTTCACTGAGGTGGGAACTTTGAGATCTGCTCTCTTGCAGTAATCCATTACAAATGAGGCCATGTAGTTTTTATGAAACATTACATGTTTGAATCTGGTCGATGTGTCTGTGTTCTTGGGTGGCTCTAAAGGCTTGACATAGCCATTTTTCGTTTCTTTGCAGCCTGTCTCTGCAGCTTCTTATGCTTTCTTTTTTCCTTAGTGCTGTGATGTTACTGTAGTGCCATTAACATAGAAAATGAAAAAACAAACAAGTTGCCAAAAACTGTATCGCAGTTGGTGTTCAGAGCATTCTTTTACCATTTCAAAACACTGCTAACATAATATCTGTTTCATTATGTGTAAGTGTAAGTGCTGCTCACACAGATAATTTGGAATCTATAATTGAAACCATGCTATTTCAGCTCTCTCAATTAAAGATAGTCAAGACAGAAAAGCTGTTATGTACTTACCTGCTGGAGTTATATGTCATTCTGTGCCATCCTGTTATATTCATACGGTGCTGGAGTATATTTCAAAAGTACCTTGCCATTTATTGAAAATAGTATTACACATGAAAGAAACATGAGGTAAATACTGAGCTTTTAACAAATACTGTCAGGTTGTATCAGAGGTACCACTACCATCCAGTGTGTATTAATAGATTAATGATACCTTTAAATTTCTGTGATTGTTAACATATTTTCTGTGGTTTTCTGGTCTTTGTAGTGTCTGCTGTAATAATTTTAAAGTGGATTTCTCACCATGTTGTTTGGGAATATGGAACACACAATCCAACATGGCTATAAACTGTGGCTTGAATGCACTGCTAACTCTTCACTCGCTCCATGTTTAAAATATGTGTAGCCTCAGAACTGTCCTGTTCAGCTGAGAACAGAAGGGATTTGCACCATGTTTTAAAGGTTGACTATTTCATGGGCTGGAAGACAGAGCACTCAACCAGAAAGGTCTTGTATCTTGTCTTCAATAATGCATGCTGAAGAACCATCAAATGGTGGATTTTAACTAGCCACAGCACGAGGGAGAAAGACTTGTAGGTAGTCACTGCTTCTGGCAGAGAGAACTTAAAAGGCAGCACATTGAGTCGTACTCACTTTCTTTCAAGAGGGAGGGGACAAATGTCAGCGTACAGGCACTGTCCTCTAAATCCTTTTCTGTGCATTTCCTTTCCTCTGTCAACTCTCTTGTCTATGACCTGGAGTTTATTGGAATACTTTCCTATAAAAAATAATGCTAATGAAATTTTGACATCAGTGCATTTAGACTGAAGTTACCTCTTCAGTTCACCTTTCTGATGATTTTTTTTATACCCCGGTTGCATACAAGATGCAGCTGGAAAGAGTACAGGGACATTTGTATGTGCTTAGTTGCCTCTCTGTTGTTCCTATATTTGATCAGTAAAGAGCAATCATAGAATTAAAGGGTTGGAGGGATTAGATTGTAGGTGCTCCACAGAAAAAGGTTCATAACCTTCTTAATTCAAATACAGGGGACAAGTTCTTACGTACTGATGAATCAGCAGGCAAATTGCATCAGAATAAGCAAGGAAAGATACAATTTGATCTAAAAGGTGGCATTGCCACAGGTGTTCGTCTTGAATGAATAAACATGCCTGTATTAAAAGCAGTTATCTCATTTGATTTATATTTGCTTTTACTTTACAGGACCATGGGTCACTAGGAATAGCAGCATAGATAGTGGAGAAACAGAAGTTGGCCGCAGGGTCACGCAAGAAGTGCCCCCAGGAGTTTTCTGGCGCTCTCAGATCCATGTCAGCCAGCCACAGTTCCTGAAGTTCAACATATCCTTAGGCAAGGATGCCCTTTTTGGTGTTTATATAAGAAGAGGACTCCCACCATCACATGCCCAGGTACTTTATCAATGTATTTGCTGGCTTTAAATGTCAAAATGCGAAAGTTTAGAGCATCTATTTAAGATTTCAGTTGGAGTTTATGGAGCTCAAATTGAAGGATTCTCAATCCTGGGAATTGTTTAACTTGTGATAGTTGGCTGAACACCCTGGTATTAAGATTTCTAGGTTACTGCGTACCTCAACAGTACACCAATAAAAGTAGTAATCAATGATGTTTTTCTTGTCATTCAGATTTTTAAAATAACTTGCAGTTTGGCACTCAAGTTTTTAAATCTCTGACAAAATCTTGGCACCTGTTGGGATCAACCTATTCAGTTATACACCAGTCAGAAATGATGAGCAATGATGGTCAAGCTCACAATATCAAAGCACTGTTGCATGCACAGCTAGATGTGTTAACATATAATTTTCTGTCTTCATAGAAGTTTTAATCTCTACAGGCTGTTGGAATGGCATTTCTGGGATATGCAACAGACTTTGGCATCACTGCTACCCAGCCATACTAGCGAACGTAATGCAGTGGCCATGTGTTGAGACCTTTAATTGTACTACGTTTCCTGCAAGCACAGTATTTGGGTATAATACCTGACTCAGACATGGGACAAGTCTTGCAGTTGGGAAACCCAGTTCTTGATTTCTAACAAGCCTCAGAGATGAAGACTTAGTAACACGGCATTTTTACAGTGAGCATGAAGTACTTTGCTTATATGTAGCCTTTACTTAGAGGTTATAAGTAAAGACCATTTTGAAGTTAGTGAGGTCAACCTTAAGTATCTTTTTCTTCTGGGTTGTGCAGTGGGTGCTTTGATTTCTTTACTGTGAGAAGATATAGCCAAATTTTCTGTTAAAGAGAAATTTTTTATTATATTGAAAACTCATTAATGTGAATCGAAGGATTCCCATTTACTTATATTAGAACTGTAATGAAAAATAATATATTTGCAGTTACACACACTAAAAGGAAAAACCCTTCATCCTTTAGAGAGCAAGGGAAGCAGAAATAGCCACCAGCTTTTGGAAAGGACCCCTTCCTTCATGCATATCCTTGCTGCTAAAAATCAGTTCATTCTGAAATTACTACCTAAACTTAACATCCTTTCTTTAGTATATGATTTCCAAAAAGCAAATGTAGAACTCCATGATCCCTTTTGTGAAAGCCCCATTTAACATTTCGAGATGACTTGCCCTGATTTGCAAAGAACTGCTACTACGTTTTTTGGGGGGTTTGGTTGGTGTTTCTTTTTTCATTTGGCAAAGCAGACTGCAGTTACATAAATGGTTAAAATGCATGATTTAAGCTGAAAGCCCAGAGGCTTTAACATAATTGAGTTGCTACATATTGCCTGCAAGGAGCTATTAACCCTAAGTGAACTGAGTCCATGTGCATGCACAAACTCATGGTACAAACAGTGAATCAGTTAATTTTCTGGGGAAAACTACACTTACATCAACTGAATTTCGGATCCGCTTCCCAATGTGAGGCAAATTTATAGAATTGTCCTGCACTGCCTCTTGTTCCTTGATGTTTACTATTCCCTGTAGTCTGAATTGAGAACCAAAACCTTTAAACAGTTGGGAGGAAAGGAGAAAAGAGGTTTTCATGTGTTTATGACCTTTACATCCAAGAATTGGTGGACAAGGAGCTTTGACTATCCAAACTCCATCAACTTCCTCTAGTATGCTGTTTTAAAATGTTCTGTGAGTTAGGGAATGGATATATGCGACTGGTAAGAAGTAAGGACCAGCAGTTCACAACCCGAGGAGGGGATGGCAAGTGGGCAGGTTTCCATATAGCTAGAGGTTAGCATAGTTCTGTACAAAGAATAGATCAATTAGAGAAATTGTAGAGGGCTGTTGACTACTTTTCAGCCATTGCCAGACTTCCATGCAATGCAGAAGATACCCAGAGAGAATATCTTCCAGGGCAGGATCCTTTCTTAGGAATGTTTTGATTTTGGCTCTAATGCTTCAGTATGAAAAAAGCAGCAATTTAGTTGAGGAAAACAAACCAAAATATAAACCATGAAGTGAAAATGGCTTAGGGCAACCAAAGCTCCTGAGCAATCATCAAGGTTTGCTATAAATACAAGTTATTTATAATTGTCTAAGACACGATGGAGATATGCCTGTATTTTTTACATGAAATCCACCTGGATGTAACTGGTAGTACCAAATACTTTTTTTTAATTCAAGCTGAACTTTAATTTCTATTGCACTGTGATCAAATGTGTTTGCTCTAGGTTTTGTCATGATGTTCTTATCTGAGAAAGCTATGATCACGCAAAGTTTCTCTTCTTTCTCTCTCTCTACCTTACGTGGATAGGATATAAATTTTCTGACCTTTCTGTTAAATTAGATAATGAGAAATACCAACTGTGTTTCCCACTGAGCTGGATTCTCCTCAGAGAACCTGTTTTCCAGTCTTCAGAGGAAGCAATTCCAACCCTCTTCCATAACTGGAGTTAATAAAATCCACCAGCCTAATCTGCAGAAATACTTTCCCATATTCATGTAGGGTCCTGGTGCTTGTCAACAGGGTGGTACAGCAGAAGATTGCTTGGCATTTTTACCCAGCAATCAAAATTCAGCCAGGCTGCTACCAAGAGAAATAATTTTAGAGAAAGAAAGGCAAGCTGTTACAGACCTGAGACAGTGAAAAGAAGCCTTGTTCTGACAGAAAGGAGCAGAATGGGTTTGTATTAATGAAAATAGTCTGGAGCTGACACCAGATGATATTTTAAAATTGAAATTTAAAATCCTTGTTTTTGCAGGTTAGGGACATGAGCTGTAAAGCAGTGAACAACTACACTTGACAGTTCATCACTGATCAGTGCTGATATGTCAAGCCAAGTAAAATCCTTTGTGGGAGCGAGTCAATAATCAGCAAATTAGGTACATGATTAACCTGAGACAACAAGATGCGGTTCCTGTCTGAGAGCCCTGCTGAGATTTAACCTTCTCAGCATTACTGTTTAGCAAATATTCCAAATGCCTGGTTTAGTCAGTCAAACTGTAGCTGTAAACTTGTCTAGAAGGAGCCTTTTGTGCCATGTGCATAGGGAGTGGAGCTCTAGAGGAGAGGTAAAAATGCAGTTTTGAGTGGCAAGCAGACTAGAAACAGGAATGCATTGCTTTCAGGCAAAATTCTTGCAACCTGTGTAGTACTACATAGAAATAACAAAATACATACTGCAGGCTCGAACGATCAATAGGAAATTAGTAGAAGTCATATTAATAAAATTGATAATGTATAGAAAATGAACAGTAAATGTCAAATAATGCATGAAGCGACTCTACAGAGATTACAGCAATTATGGTGTTACTACACCTTGGTAGAACATTCCAAATGACGCATGAAATAAGGTAACCTTACAGAAGCATCACTGTAATGTCTGGAGAAGGCAGTGCATGGAGTTGTATTGTTTTCGTTTCCAGCAAAGTGTGTTATACTTAGAAATCTTTCATGTCAAAATGAAAACCGTTTTCATTTAGAGCAGGAAATGGTTTTATTTGACAAGAATAGCTGGGGAGCTTCAGTGTTACCTTGTTTTTTAGCGAGTGCTCAAATACATTTAGGTGCTCTGACCACCTTAACGTTACCTGATGGGAACCGGGCTGTTATTACTGACTGCTGCACGGCACTGGACTGGTGATGTTGTGTCACATTCAGATGCTGAAACAAATGGGTTGGCTGTCACTGCGGGTATCAGATGTTTCATGGGTGTATTTTAATGAATAATTACCAACTGGATTTTATGAAGAACAAATTTTTAAGTACTTTGCAAACAAGTTTCCCTGACATATGTTTTCTTGGCTGCTTGGGTCTTACAGGGCTTTGGCATAAAGACGAATGCTAGCCGCAACACCAAACATGTTTATTCCTTCCCCCCCCCATTTGAATATGCATCCATTATTAAGCCAAGAGCTCTCAGAAATCCTTCTTTTGGATTCCAAATACTGTTAGGGATTTTGTAGATCTATGCAAATATTTTCAGATCTAAGAAAAATACAAAGATTATGCAGGCTCTCTGCATTTTCAGTTTTGATCTCTGCAAGCTCTTTTTGCTTCACTGTGCTTTCACAACTAGTTCCCTTCCTGTATGCAACTGGGCTCAGTCCATCTGTGCTATATGGATGGCATTGTGCAGTCTAGTCATTACTGTGCATGTAAAACTCCAAAACTGTTTTGCTGACTCCTCATGGTTACTAGGAAAAAAATAGTCCTTATTAGCCTATGAATAAAATGTATGGGAGGATAGAAAGCACTGAGTGAAGAAATTATAAAAACAAATTGCCCAGAAAGAACTTGGTATGAGATTTAGGTTTGTAAATAAAAGTAGGCAGTAGTTTTGGTATGCTGTGTAGTCAAAACAAACAAACTCACTGAGAATGTGAATTTGGAATTTGTTTAGAGAAGTAGGCTGGCAAGTCCCTTGCTTCTGGAGCTTTAATCACAGTAAGCAGTCCCCCCTGCAAAACTGAACTCTGAAGATGTAGGCATTTGAGAGTTCTCGTGTGTTTTGTTTCTGAGCAGTTTTAGCCCGTTTTCTGTGACTTTTGGTATGAAGCCCTGAGACATAAATGATCATTAAAAAAACCCAAAAAAAGTCAGTGAAACTTCCAAATTACTTCAGAGGTTTACTTTGGTTTGACAGATGCATTCCCTGTTTCAGGTGATTTAGTTGTCTTTCCCTTAGCAGTTGTGTGTGTTAAATTAAAAATTCCACAGTTGCTTCTTAATGATCATGGAAGTACTTTCATTCTTTTCCTAGATGCGTCTTTTAATCTCTGCATATTTGTCAATAAGTAGCTTTAAAGCAGGAGTGATATCTTCAGCACATCGTTATATAAAAGTAATTAATCACGCAAGTGTGGTAAATCGGAAGATCAACTGGGCCTCAAGAAGTGAAGTGGTGATTCAACCAACCATGTGAAGAATCTGGTTATGGGTTCACAATACTGTCTCGGTGACCGTCCAGTCAGGGATTTTAGATTTTGGGGTACATATACCTAGTGCTTGCTGATACATTAAGATTTGTAACCCCCAGGGAACCATCTGCAGATAGATCATTTCCTTCTTTCTTCCTTGGTCCTGAGGAATCCAAAGAGGGATAAAAATGTATTGTTATATTCCGTATCAGTATGCACCGATACTTCACCATTTATAAAGACATTCAGGTTTAGGCATTTTGCTTTTGCCTGAGCATGTGATAGTTCTTCATAGT
The DNA here is from genome assembly GCF_000690775.1 of Eurypyga helias. NCBI lineage: Eukaryota > Metazoa > Chordata > Aves > Eurypygiformes > Eurypygidae > Eurypyga > Eurypyga helias. The sequence goes on from NW_010224476.1 coordinate 16,146, forward strand.
TTGATTAAAAAGGGGCAATGCCAGTCTTAACTTTACCAAAGTCGAAATTGAAGCCTTATGGGAAGTTGTGCCAAGGGACCTGCTCTCCCTAGGTCACACCCCATCCTTGTGAAAAGGGATTCTGCAGCTAAAACTGCTTCAAGCAGTTTCAGCCTGAATACTCTTCCCCTTCGATCTTGCCAACTGCTGAGCCTTCTCTACTATATGAGGTAGAATCAGCATCAAACAGAGGGGAGGCAGAGGAACCTGCCAGCACAAGCAGAGACAAACAGCATGTTGCCAGTGAGAAATGTCAGCTTTTATTGCTACTTCCTTAGTTGACCCTTTGTGAACAATTGTTCTGAAGAGCAAGATTTCTTTTTCCCAAGATGTTGCCCGAGCAATAACATTTCCCAAGGAGGTGATGAGTCTGTCCTTAACCTCTGACTGTTAGACAATAGGTTTTAGCAATATTTCCAAATGTCATTGATTTAAGAGATAGAGCTATGTGTTTGGCACCTCTGAAAGTTACTGACATGCCGGAATTCTCTACACCTCTGGTATGCAGGGGCTTAAATGTACTAATTTACCTGATTTACCTTCTCCTTCAAAAAATCCTGTGTGAAAAAAGGCTCAAGCAGATGGCAATCTGATATTAACAGTTTGGTGAAACTTTTTATTCCACTTCTTCCACTCTAAAAAAAAAAGAGTGGATAATGCGCTTACTGTGATGATAGCTTTCAACATTATCAGGGCTCAAATTCCTACCCTACGATGGCTGCATGTTGGTATCACAGTTTCACCCCTGTGACAGGAACGTAACAGTACTGCCATACTTTGCCCTGGGTCCTAAGGCTAAGTGTATCAAGGACCCTACACTGCTCGTCTATAATTGTTGCAAAATTTCAAATAGAAAGGTCAGCTTTTATACCCCAGTTTAGATAGATATGGCACTAAAGTGTTAAATCTGCCCATCTGTCTGTCTGTTCTACTAGAAGAGCGACTCTTCATTATTCTTTTGTTTACTGTGTATTATCTGCTAGGACTCCCTGTTAATGAGTGGAATACAGCATACCAGACAGCCCTCTCTGGCTGTTTGGTCTGTTTAGATTACAGTTTTCCATTCAAACGGAGAGCAAGTGAAGGTGTATGTTTTCTCAGAGCTGTCGCAAGCACAGGCTGTATGTGCTAGCGATAACGGAGGGAAATGCAGTGAAACTACTGGTAAGCAAGCACATATTGTTACTGTGCTGTATTGAACATACACATCTTTCTTTAGACATGTCTATCTATCTCTATCTACGCCTACATAGATAAATGTGTCTAAAACAAGATGTGTTTTCACAGGGGACTTGTTATACAACTATCAAAAGATTAGATATATTGGTTTTGTTGTTTCTTAAGGGCTTCCCTTAGATAGGGACTAGGGGAGCTAAGCTGAGCATAGCATCAGCTTGAGAGCTCCAGTACCACAGACATTAAAGACGGGGGGGAGGGGGGGGAAAGCCTATTAGGACAGCTAGCCCAGCTGCTTTGTTATGCAGAGATATTCCCTGTTGCAGATTAACCAATATTTCTTCCAGTCCTGTTTAATTGTGTGATGCAGTGGCATCTCCACTGGGAGGCTATTACTGAGCTTAATAGATGGGAAGCTTATCTGACATTCATCTTAAATTTCTTTCTTTCTTGTTTTAGTTTCATGCCATTAATGGTGCCATCCCTCTTATACTCTAAATAATCACTTGCTCTGTTTGATCCCTTTTCCAAAGATTAATGTAATGTTCTACCTTACTTGGAAACCATCCAACCAGAAATTCTCAGTTTTCCTTAATATGAGTTCAATTCCTTCAGCCACTTGATTTGTGTTATTCCTTTCCATGCTCCCTCTGGTTTTTGTGTCCTACTTGCTCCTGATTGTTCCACATACAAACTCAGGTAAGCAAGTCCTACTCTGTAATGTAAAACTTGTACCATGTATTTCTCTCAGATGCTGAGTTAGCTAACATTAGACAAACACATTTCCTGTTTGTGCTGTTCCTGTTTGTTTTCACCTTCAATTATATGTCTAAGACTTCTGTTCCTCTTGCAGCAAGAATTTACTGTAGGCGATTGCTTAGAAAGGGATGTCTCTCTCCTGGGTTTAAGGTTTCCAGCTTCGAAAGCTGTGTAGGAACCTAAAATTTGATGGGCCAAATCATTGATTTCAACTTCTTCCTCAAAACCCAGCCTGTCAAGAAACACCATTTGTACATTTGTTGATTACCTATGCAGATCAAAGATGCAGAATTCTATATCACTGTTTAAGAAAGGAGAAGAGTCACAGAATCTCTGTGTGTTCCATGGTTAATTAGTAAACATTAGTTTCACATTGACGTATCTTTCAGAAATATCATTTTATGACAAGGTAGTAAAGAAAACATAGTGTCAGATTTTGAGCTGAAATATCATTCTGTATTCAGGTTTGTTTGGGGGTTTGTTTGTTTGTGTTCTTTTTTTTTTTTTCCCCTCCTGTTTTTTCACCCTGCAGTATGATTTCATGGAACGCTTGGATGGGAAAGAGAAATGGAGTGTGGTGGAGTCCCCACGGGAACGACGGAGTATTCAGACCCTTGTTCAGAATGAGGCTGTGTTTGTTCAGTACTTGGATGTGGGTTTGTGGCACCTGGCATTTTACAATGATGGCAAGGACAAAGAAGTGGTCTCTTTCAGTACAGTTATTTTGGGTAGGTATCTTCACAAGGTCAACATTTTTCCTCTCTGTTTATACCTTTCCTTACTTAAAGTCATAATATTTTCTTGCAGCGTTCAGTATTCAGCCTGTTTATCCTTATGTTCTGCATTTTTTTTAATTCAACACTACTCTGTCAAAAGGTCCATAATGGAGTGTTGATTTTAAATTGCCGATTTCTGTTTTAAGACTTAAGCATTCCCACAGATCTTGAGTTTAGTTCTGGAAACCAAGATTCATAGAATCACAGAATGGTTTGGGTTGGAAGGGACCTTAAAGACCATCCAGTTCCAACCC
>NW_010224476.1:19403-52506 GCF_000690775.1 Eurypyga helias
CCCTTATAAAAAGCCCCCCCCAGCTTCCTTGTAGCCCCTTCAGGCACTGGAAGGTGCTATAAGGTCTCCCTGGAGCCTTCTCTTCTCCAGGCTGAACAAGCCCAATTCTCTCAGCATTTCTTCCTAGGAGAGGTGCTCCAGCCCTCAGATAAATTCAGTCTGAGTTGAAGCATTTCCCAGTTAATATTCCTCTCCCTTGTCTCTGTCATTTTTATCCTTATTTGCTTCTCCTGAGAAGTTCTTTACACCCAGGTGGAATAGTATCCAACAGGAGAGCTGTTTAATCTTAGTAGAACGACAGCACGAGAAACAGACACCTGAGAATGAGGCTACTGTTTGCAGTCACCTCAGAGATTAATTGAGTCGGTTAATTAGTCATATGCTGGTTTATAGCTTAACACTCTCCTGGTAGTGGGTCATCTCCTCAACATGGTGGAATGAAGAGCAGAAGAACATCTAGCCTATGATCTGAGAAGCTTGAAGTTTTGTTAAAAGAATAGGGTTCCATTCATTTGAAAATCAAACAGAATCTAAATTCTCCAAGCTTTCTCAGAAGATTTGTGGAACTTTGAAAGGCTCGATGAACTTTGCTGCATATCTTGTCACAGTGCTATAAAAAACTCTGATAATCCATGTGCTATTTCGTCCTGGCTGGTGAAGTGTTAAATGGCACCATATTGTATAAATCTGTAATTCCTGTTAGTTTAGGGAGAAAGAAACTGCAGAAAGTCCCAGTGAGCTTTTAAGCTTTGGTGAAAAATAGTTGGAGGTCTTTTCCAGTCCTGCCTGATTAATGATATGAAGCTTAATTTTTTCCTAGTACATTAGTATAAAATTCAGTTTGTTGACTGAAGTCCCAAAGGGTGTAGGAGGATAGCCAGTACTGTGTCATTAAGTATGAATAGAATTGTTTCTGTTAACCTCAGTGAAGACGAAAAAATTATTTTTCTTCCATAGCTCTGTGTGGTTTTGTAAGCGTTACAAGGTGCTATGCATGTTGATACATAAATTTGCATATTTGCCCATAGAAGACTTTTTCTGCTTCTCCAAAGACAACTAGAACATTTGTGCTTGTGTCTTCTTGTGCCTCTATTGTGCTTGGACGACCTTCCAGTATGATAAGCTGTCTTTAAAAGAGTTGCCTGGTCTAGGCTACAGCCTTCAAGAGCGTCAAAGGTCTAATAGTCAGGTAGACTACTGGATAGTGCAATCATAGTAATTGGACTGAAATGTAGAGAAAAGTATAGTGTTTTATCCAGTTCAGAGGTTCTTCTACACACACCTAATGTCAGATGTTTCATAATCAAAGGATCTGAGATAGCTGAAAGTTTCTCTGATGTGGAAGAGGAGAAAGAGTAGCAGGAGTGATCTTAACTCCCAGACAATACTAAATTTATCATGATTTTGAATACATAGCAAATGCTTTTGTGTGCCATGAAGCAAAATAATGAATAAATCTATAGACAAGCTTTTTCATGAGACAAATTGATATCTTTGAGCATTACATTTCAATTTTTCTTTTCATTGTTTACATGAATCGTTTCAAGAGGCCGAGCTAATGACATCTCTTTGAAAAGGTTCTTTAGGGTTTTTTTTATTTAGTGTCCTGCAACTGTGAAATTAGGTTTGAAGTTGTGCCTGAATTTTTTTCTTCTTTTCAATTTAATTTGACAGAAAACCACTCTGCATGGTTCTACTAGTTCCAAATCCAAAATTAATTTTCTGTGTTGTACAGCTGCTATTTGTTCAGTGTTTGGGACTGACAGAGCCATTTAGTTTGGGACCAGAAGTCCCACAACAGCATGGAGTAATAGTGAAGTGTAACAACATTCCAATTAGATTTTTATTCCAATAATTCAGTGTTGGAGATATGTTCCGCTGAAATCCAACAGCTTTCAAATGACAGTGATTTTAACAATTAATTTCAAAATTGGAATTTTATTTCTAGCTTGTTTTTATGCAGAGTAATGTATATGTTGCCCAAATAATAGCAGAAATTGTGGAAAAATAGTATTTTGATACAACTGGATTTTTATTGTCAGGCTGGTGTGCTTACTCTTCTCAGATTATTGAAGTCATGAACACTTCAGTCAGTCACAACCTCTAGTGTTAAACTTCATCCTCTGTTTTTACAGACCTCTTCTTCATCCTCTTGTGTATCTACTTGCACTTTTTTAATTGAATTTTTCTGGATGAAGAATTTTTTTCGGAGCTAAACAGCTCCTCTTTGTCATGTTCAGCAGATATTTCTGGCAGCTTAATTCATGAGGCTTTGTAGAAGCCTTCTGTAGAAGGAAAAGAAGATACCATCCTTGGGATAATCAGTTTCACATGGAAAAGTGGTTGTGCAGGATCAAAGTCTCATTGCAAAAGGGACATTGATGATTTTCCTGATGAGCATTATGTTTGCTACAGAATATGAATTCACACATAGCTTTAGAGGTCTTAAGAGGCAGTACTGTCTGCCGGTTCGAAGACTTGTCATTCTGATGGTGCTCAGAGACTTCATTTGTGACTTTAGAATCTCTGCACTTACTCAGTGTGCCATAAAACTTGGTACCTTTCTGCTTCACCTGAACTTTGTGAAGTTAATACTATTAGGAATTGTTCTTCTAGTACTGAAGACAAAATAAACTGAAGAAAAAATAAGCAAAGAATTTGTCGCTTAAATAGGAACCAACGAGTGTGCCTGTGCTGCTTATATTTCAGACTCAGTGCAAGACTGCCCACGGAATTGTCATGGGAATGGCGAGTGTGTATCCGGTGTCTGCCACTGTTTCCCAGGATTTCACGGAGCAGATTGTGCTAAAGGTATCATTTTCCCTATGTTTACAAATAGCCACAGTGTGTGTTCGTGATGTATGGATCTACAGTGCCTGCTAGTTAGCATGGCTCCAGGCTAGATTCCAATAGATCAATATGCACTTTTTTCCTCAGATCTCTTAGTTAACTGTGATCAGTGGAAGTATTGCTACCTTGCTGATGAGCTTGCATAACTGCAAATTTTTGTGTCCAAGGTAGTCGGCAGAAATGGAAGAAAAAAATTTATGTTCTCTGAAAGTGGATGTATTATCATTAATTCTTTCTGATAATCATTAATTGGTCTGCAACAGAAGACTGATTATCATCATCGATAGCACATAATGTACATGCTAGCTTGGCTGAGCCTTACTTGTAGGCCATAGCATCTTTCTTGCTTATACAATTGGTCTCTGACCAAAGGAAGTTCGCTTTCTTAGGAAAATAAGGACGAGTTGATAAAGTCATAAAATAAACCTTTTCTTGAAGTGTCAGTTGTAAATTTTAACAAGTAAAACTGGAAGAGGCATGATTATCAAGGACTATCTAAAAGACAACTATGGATTTAGACGTGTTTACTAAGTTTTTTCTAAGAGTCTATGATAGCTCTCATAGGGAAAAAAATCATAAAGGAGGGCCTCTTTCGTTTGTACAGCTAGTAGCACATATGTGGTCTAAATCAGTGACTTGGTTGTATTCCCTGCTGTTCCTGAGCATAGCCCCAGCATTTGACAGTTTGCTTTCTCCTTCGTTTGTGTGAGATTGAGGCACACTGTGTCAGTACCACGTGCCTGCCATTGTTTGTTCCACAGGGATAGGGTTGTCCATGTTCAGAGGGGGAAAGCCTGGTGTTCAAAGTGTTTTGCAGTGTTTGAAGGACCTTAGAAATGTTCTCATTTCTTCTTAGACACCTGGTCCAGTCCTGGGGGCAGTTTGTTGTGCCCCACCTCTTTCACTGGCGTAGCACGGGGACATCCGGCCTACCCATGCGTGTCTACGAAATGCTCCTTGAATAGCTGTTATAGCCCTATTGGAGAGAGGCATTTCCATTTTGTGTCTCTAGATTAGGCTCTTGGAGGTGCCTCAGTACAAAAAAACCGCCAGACCCTGAGGACCTTGGAAAGCTAATGATGTTATTTCCGTGCTCATTCAGTACTCGTTTTAAAGAATGCTTCAAATACAGTGTGCATGTTTTTGATTGCCTGAGAAATTAAGACACTTGGCAATATATAGAAGAGCTATCTCTGTATTACAGAGTAAATGGTGTGATAATGTCTGCTATAAATACCCGCTGACAGCTATACGCATTTCTGTGTGTTAACCTGTGAAAGCATGCATGCAGTCACTGTGCTGCACTGCCACTCTTCACCCACATGGCCATTAAATCACCTCATCTGCATTTTGAGTTGTTTACTGAACCTCTGTGTAACACTGTCTTCTATGTTAATGCTAGGAAATACTTCATTCAGGCTCTGTCAGATAATAGCTTTTTTATAGGGTGCTTGTCAAACTCTGTGAGGCTTCTCCTACCTCTCCGTGCATTCCCTCTGCTTCCTGCTTTGTCCTTTTCTGTGTTGTCTCTTGCCCCTCAAAAGCAGAAATGGTTTCTTGGAAGCTTCTTTCAACTCCTTTACTGTTTTCTTGTCAGACATCGTGGTATTTCTAAAGAACAAAGAAGCTTGGAAAACTACATAAAATGACAAAATGGGTGTGTTGACAGGGTTCTCGTGTTTCTGTGCAAGCACAGAGCTGCACATCTTTATACGATGAGACATGCCCAGTCTCTGAGTCAGGGTGTAGGGGCTGAATGCCTCACCCGTTTCACAGGCACTGTCCTCCCTCTTCTCATGTCCACAAATTTTTCTGCTTGCTTGAATGCTGATTATAATCAGCATTTTCGGAAGACAGAAATCAAAATTGGGATTGTATGCATGGTAAAACACAGTAAAATGAGATAGAGAATGAAATCTTTCCAGAATATTATATGTGTGGGCACACGTTTAATATACGTTTACCATAATGTTAAATTTATATTTAACAATAAGTATGGAAGGGTAATGATCTTCTTTCCATCTGATTTTTTTTAATTATGATTTCCCTAGCAACACATCTTTCAATGTCTCAGTTCTCCACTGTAATACAATTTGGGGCCACACTCAAATAGAGGAATGTGGAGAAAATGTGAACAAGCTCCTGTGATGGCTTTTAGAACTTGATTCATGCAAGGACACAGCAGCCTAAGAGTTTCACGTAGGGTGAAACCCAAGTTCGGTAGATCGGAAGCATGGTCCTGTATACCAGTGAATCCTTTGTTACAGACCTGATCTTGAGGGCATCAGAAGCAATGAATCTTGAGAGGAGGCATCTGCAAACTGTTTGCAGACAGCGCGCCCATACTCCCTCTGTTACTTTACTTCATCCGTGTAGTTCTAAAAGGTAAAAATGAAGGAAATGTATGAGAGGCAGCACAGGTTTAATTTCAGATCCATTAGCTCCAGGAAAATTACTAGAAAGAGATGAAATTTTGGCCCAACCCACAGGCTGAAATGCATACCGATTGAAGTGTGGGAAATTTCACCCTCTCAAACATTCTGCCAAATAATGGTGGTGATTTCATAGAATCACAGAATCTTTGGGTTGGAAGGGCCCTTAAAGTCCATCCAGTTCCAACCCCCCTGCCATGGGCAGGGACACCTTGCACTAGCCCAGGTTGCTCCAAGCCTCATCCAGCCTGGCCTTGAACACTTCCAGGGATGGGGCATCCACAGCTTCTCTGGGCAACCTGTCCCATTGCCTCCCCACCCTCTCCGGGAAGAACTTCTTCCTGATATCCAATCTAAACCTCCCCACTTTCAATTTAAACCCATTACCCCTTGTCCTGTCACTACAGGCCCTTGTAAAAAGTCCCCCCCAGCTTCCTTGTAGCCCCTTCAAGCACTGGAAGGCTGTTATAAGGTCTCCCTGGAGCCTTCTCTTCTCCAGGGTGAGCACGCTCAACTTTCTCAGGCTGTTCCCATGGCAGAGGTGCTCCAGCCCTCTGAGCATCTTCGTGGCCTCCTCTGGACTCGTTCCAGCCAGTCGATATCCTTCTTATGTTGAGCGCTCCACAGCTGGACGCAGCACTCCAGGTGGGAGTACTATTTCTCACTCTTATCTGTGGAAAGAAGTTTCTCAGGTAGCCAGTATCAACAGATTTACTGCCTCCTTGCCTAGGCAAGATTTCCTTTGAAACAATTTGGAGTTTAATGTAACTAAGAATTCCATCTGACATACAAAAAACGTAGTGGTAAATATTAATGTCATGTGGATAAAATATGGCATATAAAGAAAAAGAAAGTCTGATAATCAAAAGTTAATTCAGTGGGTGGAGATGTATCCTGATAAAGAAAATGTGTGTAGTTAAAAAGCCAGTGGAAGATTTGCTGTAAATTGAACTGCACTGTGAGTAACCTGTCCACAATTATCTGTAGGAGTTATTGATAGGAAACAATTTTGTGGCCAAGGATCGATTAAAGAATCAGACATGCAGCTATGATTGTGTTATTTTGGTGTGTTGTCACATTTTTATATTCATCTCTGTTTTTCTGTAACCACTATGACATAACCAGCCAAGTATACAAAATGTCCTTCTTTTTTAGTGTTCCCACTGTTACTGTCTGATAAGAGTTTGGTCTTTCAGCTGCCAAGGTCTGTGGTAAATCTGCAAGCAGGCATCCTTCATCGTGTCCTGCTTTTCACCATTTGTAGAGTTCAGTGTTACAGTGAGTTGGGTTCCTAGAGGTGACTCAGAGTTGGCTATATTTTCGTTTCATCGAATCATATATTTGAAGGGCATGCAACTTTTCCACTCCTGTGACAAAAATACTTCCAAAGACACTGTCATATTCTGTTTTGCAAATGTGCTCAGTCTCCTTTAATTTTGCAGTTTATAATACTGGGATTTGCATCATAAGCATATTTAGCTAATCTGAAATGGTGAGACAGCGTTCTGCCCCATGGGATTCCTGCGTTGACATGATGAGCGTAGCCTGCTAAGAGATGGTGTCCGATATGTAAAGGAAGGAAAAAAATCGAGTCAAGTAGCTCATGTCAGCTGCCATGAGGTTGCCATTTAGAGATACTTTTAGTTGATTATGCAATGTAATAAAAAACATGTTTGCTATTTGAATCTAAATGGATTGAAGGCTTTTGGAATTTTTTTAACCAGAAATTTGTACCTTGTTTAATCAGCTGACTTTTTAATCTGATTTTTAAGAACTCTAATGATTCAGAATTATGTTATTCGCAGTTTCTTTTCCTGTTCTCCTTGTGTGGGTTTTTCATTATTTTATTTTCATTCTGTTTGTTTTTGGCTTACTGGCAAAGGACGGCGCCACTTTAATAAGTATAAAAAGAAGGGTAGGTTTTTTCAAATTTCTTTTTATTTCTTTTGCAACATCTATTTAGTTTGCAATAGTTTCTAAGCTGTAAAGTGTAGTCTATCTCTTTTTAAAATTATTCTAATGGATTTGCTGTTTCTGATGATTGCCCACACCACAATAAGAGTTCCTACCACTGCCATTTTCTGTTATGTGTGTACTGTTAATCTCTGTATAAGAATGTAAAAAGACGTCAATTTTTAGGTAAGTAAGGTATAATTGCTAGAAGTAGCAACTCTTGCTTTTTTTCAGTTGTTGTTCAAATTTTAGTTGTTTGAGACTCTTCTTGCTCAGAGGTTATTCAGAGGCTTATTGCTTCTGTAATGTCTTTTCATCCATTTAATACTTTGCTTGAAACTGCTCTCTTAGTGCTGTGTCCACAATGCCCCCAGTGGCATAAGAGGTTCTGGGAGTGATTGCAGGGGGGGAAACATGAATTTTGGAGTGCATCTTGCTGAATAATTCTGTATTCAGTTCATTGTTGTTGAGCACATGGCCCACATGAAATAATACTGCCTGGCATATGCTGTTAGGATATAGGAGTTAATATTTCCTCTCTGTGTGAGTAAGGAAAACGATATTTGCCTTAATTACTTGGGTAGAAAATTTAGGAAGTGGGAAGAGTGCAAACAGACACAAGTTCACTGGACTTGGAAGGGAAAGGTGAGAGGTGGTAATGAATAGCCTCTCCCTTGCCTGTCCTGCACATGTTCATAGCCTGGCTGAAGAGAAGGAGCACATGGTGAGGCAGCACTTCGGGTTTTCCATGGCACAGTCAGACTGGTGGATGTGTTCTTGTAGTATTGGAGTGACTCACTGCAAATCTGTGCCGTAACAGATTATAGATCAAACAAGTGAAATAGGTTGGATTAAACATGGTGGTACCCCAAGCAGATTGATTTGGCAGATAAAAGAGCAGTTGAGGAACAGTAGTATGGGAAAAATGCCATTTTTATGGCATTTTAAAGAGATTGTCATGAGCAATAGTACTTGTTAAAGCTAATATAATGTGATTAGTTATTTACAAGCAAAACAAGTACATAAAAACAATGCCTAACTCCAGGAATTTACCATGTCAATACAGGCTGAAAGGGATGAATGGGAACCAATTGACAGATGTGGAGATAGAAGGAAAAAAATATGGTAGGCAGTCTTATAAACACACTAGCAATGTGACTGTTGTCAGTTTTGGGGGAACACTGTGGTAAGAGACAGTTTTAAAGAGGGAAAATGGGGCAGATAGATAACATCATGTGGATAATGGAGGGCAAATGGGGCCTCCAAAGGAGACAGAGTGTAGGAAAGTGCTCAGAAAGCTCTTTAAATTTCACTTTTGGAAGCATTGTAAATCACAGAGAGGTTGAAGTCAGAATTCCAGCAGTGAGTAGTCTGGGGTGAAACAGGTCTTTAAATGGAGTTGGAGCATGAAGTTCATGTGATAAGGACCTGAAATGGGAAGGAACAGCCACATAGCTGAAGGTGAGATCAACAGATTAACAACATGAGTTTTGCAGCATTCTTGCACACAGACGTGACTGAAGAAGACTGAATTTATCAACGCTGGAGAAAAAGGTGTTGATTTAATGTTGGTTTTATTTGCTGAAAGCTAGGGCAGGAATTCTGACAGAGATGCAATGCAGAACAAATCTGTAAGACACTGTCAAAGCCTGAATGTGAGGGGAGGAAACTGATGAGTCAAAAATAATATCCAGATTATGAACCTGAATGACAGGAAGAACGATGGTATCGTCCACTGTGATAGAGCAAGAATGCAGGGGAGGGATGAGTACTAATGGGTTAGAGAGAAAAGAGAAATTAGAGAAATAACAACTTTATTGGCAAACATTTTATATGTTCATAATCATAGTGTGTCTCATCACTTAAAACGTACTCATTTAAGAAAAAAAAAAGAAAGTGTGCTTTTCTTTGGAAATAGTGCATTCATGACTTATGTGCATCACCCACACATACATCACATCCTCTCTTGCAGCTGACAAAATTCAGCATGCTCAGCTTCTGTCTTAGTATGTCTTTCTGGGTGGGTTTGTTTCTGGGGTTTGTGTGTTTATGAGTATGTGTGTGCCAACTTACGTATGTGCTGCAGCAGCAGCGCAGCCCTGGCGTGTCACTCAAATCTTCTCTCGCAGTGGGTGGAAGCATCGTTTTGATACTTGAACAGACAAGGCTGTCTTTGGCAATGTTCCTCTCCAGCAGTTCCCACTTCTCTGACTCAGTACCTTAAAATGCCTTTGTTATAAATTTTCTTCTCATTTTCCCAGGCTCATATTTTATTATCAGACGTTTTTCATTTCTGGCAAACTGATCGTGTCCTTACTTGCCCTCCCGTGAGTTCTGCATACAGGGCATTGCCTGCCTGTCTGCCCCGGGTTTTCTCTCTTGAAAGGGTTTGCTGCCATTAACTGTGCCTGAAATAATTACAGAATAAATAAATGAACATGTAACCTATTTTGACAATGATTGACAGTCGTTGCCGTCTATCAGCTGCTAGTTTGCCTGCATGAAATGAGATAGTACCTTTGATCCGGTGTCAGGTAGACAAGTAGAGCCAACACGAAATCCACCACTTTAACTCTTTCTAATTGGCAATTTAAACAGGAGCCAAGAACTGAAGGGGTCACAGGCTGAATTTTTTCTGATTGTTAGTGGCCATGGCTCCGAAAGGGGCTCAGGGCACACAGTCAGTACTGCAACAAGGAATAGAATGCAGGGACCATCGTTTCTAGTCTGCAGCTTTCCTCATCAATCCTCATGAACTCAGCTGAGATTAGAGGGAAAAACAGGGGACTGGAGAGTCTGGCCTCCTGAATGCCACAACAGATACCTTGTTAAATTTCTGTTACAGCACAAGTCATTTAGCATCCTCACATTCCACTGCTCTCTAAAAACATGTCCCTGTCCCTGTAGTACGTTGTAGATGAACTGTGAGGATTAGCAGACGTTTGCATGGCACGTGCTATTAGTAACAGGTTGGTGAAATAGGAGCGCTGAGATCACTCCCTAGCCTGCGCCGAGCTAGAAATCGGTGCTTCACATTCTTTGTAGGGGAATATTTATGAAGTTGAAATAAGACCCAGGAGCTACTTTTAGCATTGTGAATATTTGAGAAAACAGGCTTTAAAAATATGGATTCCAACAAGCAAAATATTAACTCATTGTCCTTAAAAGTTTTATGGCTTCTGCTGATTCCAGCATTGAATTCGGGCTTATAAAGAATTTATCTGCAGAAGAGCTTGTCCTGAATAATTTCAAGCTGGAATGCTCCTGTTGTTCAGAAGCACATCCTTCCTTCTGTTTGTTGTAATTGTGCCTTCACAGGGCAGCAAAAATTTTTCTTAATAGATTTATTTAATGTTTTTAATTATAGCCAATACTTCCATTTAGTTTAGTGACTTAATTAGCATTTCTTTTTTATATTAAATCACTAGTAAACACACAGCCAAATTTGTGCCTGTGTATTGCATTGCCCTTTCACATTTCTCAATTCATGTTGCAGTGTATGAAGTTGGAATTATGTATGACTCCTTTTCCCAAAAAGCTTGCAGGAGAGCAGTGCAGCTAAGAAGGTAGATTTATTTCTATAGGAGAAAATTTCGAAGACAAAGATAAAAGGATTTAGAAAAAAATGGGGACTGCTAAGAATTGAGTAATGAAGGAGGAAGGAAATAACAGGAGAAAAGTCGCTAATGCTGCTGCTGGACAAAGCATGATGTGTTAAAAAAAAGTGGGCATGTAAGTAATTATGAGTCTCTGGTTTCTGTGAACCGTAGCGCACCTTGATCTGATCACTCATTACCCAACTGTAGGAATTCAGAGACCAAAGACAGAGCCCCAGACAGTGCTGCAGTTGTGGCCTACAAACTGGAACCAAGTTTTGTTGGCCTACTAAGATGAGGAGGTTTGCTTTGCTTATGTCCAAGATGGAAAGCATATGGAAGCACAGTAAAAAACTTATTAATGGATTTTTCTTCAACAATATTATAGTAATATTTTCATACTTATTAGAAGGAGGATACATTCATTTAATCTCTCTCAGCTGCTTTTGAAGCCTGCTCTATTCTCAGTTACTTCACTATCTTTCTTCCCGTCTTATGCGTGTGCAGCAACAGCACCTCTATTTGCACAAATATTTTCTGTTTCAATGAGATTCCAGTAAATAGGATAGTTCAAAAGTTTCCCAGGGCAGCAAGGAGGTGGACATGCATACAAATAGATGCAGGATTCAAACCATTGTGAAGCTTAAGTTTCTGGCAGGCAAAAAATCTTTCTTCCAGCCTTATAATACTTCTGTTGGTGGCTCTGTGCTCTAACTGTGCTCTGCTGAGCTGAATTGTGCTCACTGTGATGTATGCTTTGTAATTTGTTTTTGTGTTTAATCGGGTAGCTTATTTAATTGTGTTTCAATTTACATTTGATTTTTAGATTGCAGTGTCTCCAAGGACTTGTACTGGTATTTGTTTATTTCATTAAGTTCTAAGAGTTTGTCTTTGCAGTTGTGTCAGGATCTTCTTGCAGTCCTTGCGATGATGGTAAATGTCTTTGAAGCAAGTATGATTAAGTAGTATTGTGACTCACGTTAGAGAAATACAGCTGCTAAGAGATCCTTAGACATTTGCCATCCCTGAATAACAGAAACAGCCCTGACTCAGATTTCAGCATGCATTACCTTTTTCATATCTACATTATATATAGATTTGAACCTGTAATTTAGATTTTTTCCTGCATTTACACCCTATTTGGGTGAGATTAAATTCAGTTAGCTGTCATTCTCCTTCACTTTCTCAAACAAACAAAAAGAATCTAATTCAAATGTAGAAAATGTTTAAATATCTGCAGCCAGTGTGGAACTGTGCAATTAATCATGTTATGATTTAAATCCTTTCTAGTAAATTTAAGAAGGCAAATATTACTAAGTAGAATGAAACCAAAGCAGTCTGGGTTTTAAATACCCTGAATTCTACAGCCTGTGGATGCAGTCCTACATCTGCTGCACTGCTATTTACCCAGAGCTAAACCATTGCCAGAGAAGTAGTAATTTTTACACCATTCACTGGGAGTGGTGTAAAATCTTACCAAAAATATTAGAAGAAATGTCTCATTTCTTAATTTCTTTTTCTAGATGCATAAATGACTTCATGCTGTTAGTGCTTCTCTGTTAGGAATCGCAATACTTAGGTTTGGAAGGACAGTTCTGGTATTTGGTGTTTGTCCTTACTGCTGCTTTTTGTGAGCTTGAAGCATCATCTCTTTGATTCCTGACGGGCTCTTTCTATTGAGATAGCTACTGAAACCTCTGAAATAGTTTAGTTTTCCCATCCTGCTTGGTTTTGCTAGTGATGAAGTTGTCAGGACATACAAATGAAGATCTACATGCTTGTATATGACAGTAGTTGATTTCAACATCTGTTTATTTCCATCTGTTGGTAGAAAGTAAAATTTATTTCTGTGCCTGTTCTTGTAGTTGTATCAACTTAATTGGTTATATCTAACGCAGGAATTTCAAGGCTCTGATTCTGTATTACCAGTTCCCACTGAAAAAAGGATTTTGGATTGCAAGGCAAGGTTTTCAGGAAATTTGTATCCATCATCTGCATTTTTCTCCAATTCCTAGTATCATACAGAGAGTTGAAAAGAATTCTCCTCCCCCTTTATTTTCACAGGCACAAAATATGTGGCAAACTGCTCAGTCACATTCTGCTGTGGTAAAACAGAGGCAGTGTAGTGTTACTTCCGTTTCCTTGAATGCGCTGATGCGTGTGAAAAAGGAGTTGAACTGTGCTGCTCTCTAACGATGTAGAAGATACGGAGGGCCCCAGCTGGATTGGCTGCGAATCAATCTATCGTTTTGCAAATCATCTTGCAACTTCTTGGAGAACTACCTACGGTCTTTCCTTTAACATAGGTAGTGATAGGTGCAGAGCTTCTGCAGGAGTGGAGGGGGGACAAACAGTCTGACAAGGCGGTGAATGCAGAATGTACTGAGGGAGGAAGTCCTCAGGACATTTGAACCTTGGCATAACTAGCTGATATTTCAAGGTCTATCTGAACTCAAGTGTCTTCCTTTGTCTCTGTCTCCAATTTGTAGTTTGCTTTATGCCACTTAAATCTTCTTCTGTTCAACTGGGCTTTGCCAGTAAGACAATGCAGTGGCCTTTTTCTCTCCCCCCTCAGGACTCCAGTATCTTTAGAGAACCAAGACTTGGCTCTTTGTTACTGGCTACCTTTCAGATTGTCTAAGCTCATCTTCAGGCTAGCAGTCATGGAGCTTCAGCCCTTTCAATCCACAGCTAAATTAGTTCCCATGTATCTGACACTTGCTTATTTTTTATTTCCCGTATTCTTACGGACCGCATTGTTATTGTTATTAAAACTATTATAAAGGTGTATTCATGAAGCAATATTTTCTTGTACCAAGTGACCAACCTTAAAGAGATTATTATAAAAACTTGTTGTAGTTCTGGAAATTGCTGCTAGATCGTGTGGGAAGACACTTTCATATTTCTTACATAGATTTTTTGTAATAGCCGTAAGCAAAGCAGTTATCTAATGGAAATAGATACTTTGTAGAATGGTAGAGAAGGGAACAGCAAGTGTTGTCTTTTTGACAGATAAGGTCATGCTGAAGGCAGTGAGAAAAACTGTGACCTTTCTGATAAATTTTGGCCAAAGCAAAAGTTTGCTGAGTGTTCACAAGAATGTAAATATTCATTCTGCAATTAATGCTGTTCAGTCACTTCTGTAAAAATGCTGCCATTTTTTTCTTGTAGAACAGCTTAAGTACTTATCGATTGAGAAGTTCTATAACTCCCAAAATGGAGGCATTCCCATATCTCTACAGGTATTTTAAATGAATTGAATTAATCATAGGCTTAAAAGTCTCTAGTGATCTTCGTTAACTTTCCTGGGTTTAATTAAAACATCTGTGCGCTTTTAATTTATCGATTCATCCAACTCATATGTCATGTTTTTAACACACCCCAGCATGCTCTGCATCATTTTTAACCCACTTTCCACTTAACTAAAGCAATTATATTCACCCCGGATTAATTAAAGCATCCATACTTTAGTGCTTAAGTCAGCGTGTGCTGCTTTCCCCAAATGGTTTCTGAATGTCAGAGATTTGACACACCTGATGGGTTTTTTGTCCTTCTGGAAATTCTTCTGTGAATCTCTTTCTCGCTTACTACTGTGTAGTTTGACAGAGCTAGACAAGGGAGCTCAGTAAGGCTTGACTTTGGGCAGCTGAAGTAAGGATTGCAGGGCATGACTACTATGAAGGGCTGGACATTTCCCCTTAATACTGACGTGATGCCTGCAAGCATACAGTAACTCTACTAGTAACTCATTTGAATTATTTGTGTGTTCTGTAGCCAAAGTAAGCAGTTTCATGACATAACTAATAAAGCATATAATGTCAGTAACAGTTATTCATAGTTGTTTATTCTTCTGCATCTGAGTGAATTTCTAGAAGATGACTTCTGCTTTGAAGAGCGCAAGGTCTTAGAGCAACCTAAAAGATGTTCTAGATCTTCCTAATTGTGACTGTTCTTCAGAACTTTTCAGCCTGATGAAGTTAGAGGTCTCTGCAAAGCAGGCAGTCTAGTCAACCACCATTCTTCTTGACCTTGCAAATATTGTGTTTGTGGGACCTAAAGAACAGATGAGAGAAAATGGGCCTGGATTCATTCAGTCTTCCATTCCAGAATGGTGGTCTTGGGGCTAAGTTTGGTAGGGGTGGGGCAGCTTCTCACCAGGAAAGTAGAATAAAAATAGCATAAACTAGTAAAAGTGAAACAGCATAAACCATGGAGTGGTCTTAGAAGTTATTTCGGATTTTAATATCCGTACACGAACCCCAGTTAAAAATAAAAGGCATGCAGGCAAGTGGTGAAATGTGCATGTAACTGATTAAAACATATAATGTGAAGGAAGGCATTGAAAAAACAGTTGTATTTTAAAACTACAATTAAGAATACTTATATATTTCATGTCTCCTAATTTTTAGAAATATCTTACAGGCAAACACGGTGTAACAAGGGAAGTGATACTTTGTTATATTTCAGTACAGTATTGTTTAAAATAATAATGTATAATCTAGAATTGAATTCCATTTTGAATCAGGTTGTCAGAAATTAACTTCTTAAACAGCTGGGCTGGTTTTCTAAATTGCAGATGTTTGCAACTCTTATGGCTATAGTGGTTTTGTGAATTTTAAGCCTTTTAGAAATTAAGGTTGTTTATATCTAAATAGGTATAACTTTGCCTTGGGAGGCTGGGTCTAGGCAAAAACATGGTTGTAGCTTTTGGAGTGAATACAAAACTATTCAGGGCTTTGGTATACAGTTGTAGTAGGACTTAGCTCTAGCATCAGTAAAATAAGCCTTTACCTGCCTACATCTTAATCTACTTTGTCCATTGAAGTGAAATTAGCATTTGTAGACCAAATGCTACGTATGCATCACCAAGATAAAGGCCACAAAGAGAAAAATACCAGTACACTATTACTATTTTTAGGCATGTGGAACCAAGTGGTTGTAGATAGTGCTGGTTTTGGATCTTTCCTGTATTCCTACTCCAGCTGACCTGGAATGCATTTCTTGGTTTCAGATTAGACTGTCATAAACAGTAATCCATATTCATGATATACTGGCAAAATTTTACATAATCTCTCAGCAGTAGCAGCTTAATCTCTGCTAAACCGAAGTCCAAGTGTGAGCTGTTACAGAGTCTGAATGAATGATTCCCTAGAGGAACTGCCCCCAGAGGTTCACTGGTAAAAACTTTGACCTACACCTCTTCTCAGTACTATTCCTGGTGGTCAGTGAAGCAAAGAACAACTTGATTTCTGTTATGTCAGTGTGTATTTTATTTTTCTATAACTAGGAATTGGTTCAACCCTTTGGACAGGCATATCAAAGCTGCCCAATCTCTAGGTTCAGACGGTTTGGTGGAGAAGATCACAGAATGTTAAAATGGTTGTATTAGAGACTTGAAAAACACTTACTCTGTTTTGTGATACATAAAGACTGCCTTCAGGCTTAGGGACACTAGCCTCACTTGCCCTAATGAGTAGAGGGAAGAATTGTTTGGGCAAAACCAGACTGAAAAAATCTGGAAATTCTTCTTGATGAGAAGACTCAAAATGTGTCCGTATGTTTGGAAGTAGAACCAAGTTTTTGTCTGACCCCAAGCAAACTCTGTGTCAGCTTCAACAAGCACTATGCATGCTTATATTAGAGCAGCTCCTCCACTGTTGGCTCATACTGGTTACAGTACACCAATTGGATCTACAAGTGTGAGACCACATGTACGGAACAGGTGATCCTTCTGCAGGTTTGTGAGTGTGTGCGCTGTCAGGCACATTTCTTTTAATCTGTGTTCTTTAGCTAAAGTTTCATGACTGAAACTCACTTGTTCCTCCTGAACAGGAACATCTAGAGATAAAAATAATCTTTGTTCCTTTTAGGTCTTCTGTGCAATGCAACAAGGGCTGAACATACCTTACATTGGAATATAAATAATGTATCTTCAGAATGGGTTTTTTTCGGAATGTGTTTGTTTGTGTAGAGGTTACATTATGGAAGTAAAGCTGTAATGGCTCAGACCAAAATTCCATTTTGCCCAGGATTTAATCTCTGATGGTGGCATACAGCAGATAGCAGAGGTAGGGTACTTCTGACGCTTCTCCAGTAAATTCTTTTGGTTCTAGAGATAACTTGTGTTAGGTCTTCCTACAGTAGATATGTCTTTGTGTATAGTAGCTTTTCGTGGTTTTTATTCCAAAAATTTGTGTTATAATGCGTTCAGTCAGGGAATGTATTTCCATGAGTTTTAACTTTTCAGATAAACTTGTTAAAATCAGTTGATGGAACACTTACTTAGGATGTAAGGACACTTCAGATGGTGTCCTAGTGCTCTGTTAATGCAGCTTTACACTACCACTTCAACACCCAGTCCTAATTTTCCATACTGCAGATGTTGTGAATAGGCAGCCAGGCTTATCATTTATGCACAACAAGTTGTGTTAAGAAGAATCTTGATTATATGCAAGATTAGGGCTTTACAACCATTATGGGTATGACCATTCTCGTCCTGACTCCAACAGTACCACTCCAGGCTCGATGCAGTTTTGTCCACCCAGAGCAGTGACTCCCCTCACCAACCTGCCGTGAGGATCTCGCCACGAAATTTTGTGTAACGTATATTGAAAAATTTTGACTTGATATGAGGTGACTCCTTACTGCTTGTCTGGGCTCTGAGTAAGCCTGTAGATGGTACAAAGGAAGCTAAGCTTCTTAGGCCCGATTTCAAAATTTACATTTGGATGTAAAAATGAGCTGCTTGCAAAATAAGAGCAATATAAGGGCATTGCTTGTGACCTGCTCCAGGACAGGGAAGCATTGAAAATGCACATTCAAAAACCTTTCAAGTCTGCATATTTTTATGCCCAGAAACTCAAATAGAGAAGTATACCAATTTGTCTATTTTGTGAGGAGGAACAGAAAAAGCTCTGCAGCAGAGAACTGACAGCCTAGATCCTGGTGGTACAGGACTCTCTCTGCCCCAGGGTAATGTTTGCTCTACAGCGAGAGGAACCAAGCCAGAACTCTGACTTCAAATCCTGTTTGGAACTTCAAGTAGCAGGTGAAGGCCTCTCAACCAAGCAGCCGTGTAACTAAACCAAGGTCTGCAACCAGCCTCACATATCCTTTTCTGGTTTCTTGCCATGCTCTGGAACACCTCTGGTGAGTATGTACGTGTGCATACCGTAAGGGTGGGCGAAAGGACTGTGTGCACAGACTGCAGCTGGGATACCTATATGTTCAGTGTCACAGGAAAGAATGGTGGCTTTTGATGCCAGACCATTTGGGCATTATCCCTTACCATCTCCCCTCCTAGTCCATGTGTAACAGGCTGTTTGCAAGTCACCTTTCCTTATGCATCAGGGAATATTAAGGTTACTCCAAAATACCTATCCAAAGATGTTCTTTAGAGAGAGAACTTTTAGAGGGGTGTTTGGCTGGTCTTTCCTGCTCAATTCATGTTCTTAAATGTGTGCAGCCTACAGGACTCAAAGGTCTGTAGTATCCTTTGATCAGCTGAGACACATGTTAAGAACTTAGCCTGGTTTTGTTTAAATACTGGTAAAGGGCAGAACCGCATCACCAAAACCACATTTAGGGTTAAGACCTGTTGTGCTTATTCAAACTTCACTCAGGAGATATACCCCTGTGCTTAACTTGAGTGTGGCCATAACTAGCCCTGGAGACCTCTGTCCACTTTTTGACAGTGCTGGTGTGTGATACACGGTTGTCTTTATGCAACCTGTCTGTCCACAGAAGTGAGATGGAACTTGATTGTTCCTTTCCGTAAACCAACCTTCCTTCACACTCCTTCAACAGACTTCGATATGTCAATTCTGTTGTGGAATAGAGGCCATCCACTTCACATAGGGAAAATAAGCAGTCTTAGATAACAAGAACTCCGGATGACTCAAGTTGCTTGCACATCAATTGATGCTACCTGGATGTAAAATTAGAGTGGACTGTTTTGGGTCTTGCCCCGCAGCAACATGGTCTAGCAAGAGAGTGTAGCAAACTTCTTTTTAGACTGCCTGCTTCTGTTTTTTATGGAAGAACAGTTTGATTCTGTCTCAATTCCTCACTTAGGATGGCCTATAAACCCATAGCAGAAACATTAATGAAGAGCTATTTATTACAGCAGTGACAAGTCAGCTTCTTGTAACCTGTGCTTACTTGCATTCTTGCTCACATGTTTCTCCAGCAATCTTAGTGACACGGCAGTCTTGGAAATGCCAAAATCTGACCGAGAACCGCAGTCATTTTTCTTATTCACAAAGTGATATTCCTGTTATATATATTTTGTAGAATAACCCCAACAGAGGGTTGTAGATTAAACTTTGTGGCTTTAGGTTGCGAGTGTCTTAATCTCAACTGTGTTCATTTCATCCCTGAGGTTAAATGACAGATTCTCTCATTTGTCCAAAGTCAGTTCTGGTGCCACTAACATCTTGGCAGTGCATACTGCAGTGGCAGACCACTGAAGGCAGATTACTGTTCAACTCATACAAGCTTCAAAAGGACAAAATAGATTTATGAACCATAGCTAGACCTCTGACCTGGTAGAAGCACGAGGAAAGAAATTAAAAGCTGTGACACGGCCTTCAGCTTTCCTTGAATTCCTGAAGCAGCATCACAGTGTAAGGGAACACTAAAAAACTATGTTGGGATTTCTGCAGCCCAAGACCCAGAACCATCTAGTAATCTTTCTTATGCTGTGCCAATCTCTAGTGTCCCAGAAGTTGAACCCTGGCAATTCAGGTCAAAAATGGGAGCTAAGAATGGCCTTCCCGTAGAAATGTTCTGCATAGCAGATACACATTTTAGCTGGACCACAATTGCCCATTGCTCTGGGGCAAGGCGAAGGGAGGAGCAATCTTGCAGCAGGTGACCGGCACAGTATCATCTAGCCAGGTCTAGAGTGGTCACATCTGAGCTGCTTGTTGGTTTTCACGTTTTTGTTTTCATTTATTTTAATAATGGATTTATTTCTGCTCAGTACTTCCTCTGCAGAGGACTGTGCTGGTCCATTAGAGTTATTGCCTTTATTTGAGTTTTAACACCAGAGGAGAGGTTTGCAGTCCTTTAAGGTGTTGAGTGCCATGTTGACTCATAAAACAACAAACCAAAAAATGCTATTCCTCACTTGTATCCAGTTTGTAAGTCAACTCTAGCTTTTTGTCTTTATAACTACTTGAACAAATGTGGTTTGTCTGAAGAAATTCCCGCCTGCCACTGATTCATACAGCTTTCCTGGGACCTTTTCTTTCTATGTAGCTTTATCACAGGATGGTGAGGAGGTTGATGGGCAAAAGCAAGCCATATGCTGGCTTGTCCCAGTGCAGTTGGAGAATCCATACTGAGCATCCATTAGTAATGATAACATTGAGTCTGCAACGGGTGGGGAACATGCAGAGAATTTGCATCTATCACTTCCTTCTCTGGTGGACTTGGACAAAGGGACTGCAGGGTTCACCACCACATACAGGAGCTGAGAGCTGCCTTCTTCGAGAGCGAGATATTTTTGTGTTGAGACCCAGGTAAAGGGATAGTGTCTCTACAGTGTGTCAGGGTGTGGAAGGTGGCACCAAGGAACTTGCCACTCGTGATTACACCAGGTCTTCAGGACAAGCTGCCTTCTGATCACTCACCCCCAGATCCTCTACACCATGGCAAGTAAAGAAAGCAAGATTCAAGTGATTACCATGCTTACAGTGATTTGGTAAAATGTATCAATGTCAGCCCAATCGGGACTTTTAATTGCAGTTAAATTGAGAGTTATGGAGCAAGGAATTGTTGTGTCCCCAGGCCTTCATACCTGAAGAGAAGAAGGGGTCTTACTTTGATCCCTTTCTTTATGGTTCACCTATGACTTGCAGTAGCAAGTAGCAGTTAGGCTGTCTAGGCAGTGAAAGCAGTGCGTGCTGATGAACTGAGATAGACTCCACGGTGTAAGGCACGTAGACAGAGGGAATAAGGTAGTCATATGACATACAGGTTGCTACTAGTTCAGTGTGTTTTCTGTCATTGAAGGGTGTTTCATGATGGCATGCAAAAAGATGTAAAATGGGCTGAGTGCAGTATGGACATAAGGGGTGTTTGTACTGTAATTCAGTACAGCTGGTTCAGTACACTTGATTCTGAAACCAGCTGGGAAAAGCAAATCAGGTAGTACTTCAGCAGAAACTTTCCCACTGAACTCAGTAAAGCACTTGTGAACATATGTCACATCTGAATCAGAAAGTTATATTTTATTCTGATTTGTATTATTATTGGAGTAAGAAAGGAAAAGATTGAACAAGTCTCATAGTATGGGAGAACCAGGAATGAAGTAGAATGAAGTCCTATTGTTACCAAACAACAGACAATATGGCCCCAAGTCAGAGGAGGAGTAACAAACCCCCCCAGACTCCAGCATACTGATTTTGTTATTATACTACCGTAGAAAAAAATAGACTAAAAAGGATTATAGGTGTGACATATGGCCCATCAACTTGTAGTCTTAATTGGAAGAATTGTGGGCATTCTAAATTTTAGCGAACAACTCAGGTTATGAATCTGAATACTTTTTGTTCTGGGGTGGGTTTTTGGTTTTGGTTTGGGTTTTGGGGTTTTTTTTTCCCATTTCAGGTAAGAAAATTCTTGGAAAAATCTGTCCTGAAATGTGTTTTTCCAGCAGATCAATGGGAGAGCTAAGATTAATAAGGGTTACAGGACTGAACAGTAGAGAAGTTGTGTAACTGGACAATTACACACTTCTTTGTAGGAAATCAATTACTTAGGTTCTTCTTGATCATTCAGGTTAAAGCGATAATAGAAGCGAGAAGACATTAGGACCTTTTAATGATTAACAGTAGCTTTTGAGTATATTTTTGGCACTGTAAAGCTAGCTGTTAGTTTCTAATTACTTTGAAGGGTGAAAAGACAGGGAAATACTTTTCTGTCTTTATCAAACTGCAACAGAGAGAGGAGCACAAAAATGTACTTTTTCTCAAAGATTCACTTCATTACTCTCATTTTCTGTTATTCCTCTGTTGTTTTGTCCATTTCTCTGGCTGGTGACCACATATTCAGTCTTTGGCAGGCATCTAGGTTCGCAGATTGCCATGTTCACGTGGGAGAGGTGGGCATATAGGAGTGTGAATATGCCTTAGTGTAACATTTCTGTGCAACTGGCTTTTAATAAACACTTGTTTCTTTCCATTGCTCTGCATATGTACAACATCTGATTCCTGGCATCCGAGACCTGCTGACTACCTTTATTATTAACAGGCTTCACTTCATTTGCATAAGTGAATAGTTGATCAGATTATGTCTTACCCCTTAATAATACAAGAGGGAGGGATAAGGGTTAATGATGCTTTCTTGCCAATACACACAGGGTAAAAGCAGTCACTCTGGGATTTGGGAAGACAAGGTTCAGCAGGTGCATTTATTGTAGATGAAAGCTTGTGTTATTCTGGTGTTCAAGATTCCTACACTGAAAAAAAACCCCAAGTCAAAGGGCCTAAAAAAATTTGGGGACATCACATTTAAGAAGTGTTATGGAAGAAGAAAGATGCTGTATCGTAGAATGTTCTGGGGACTGAATGTGTTGTGTTCTGCTGTCTGTGAAAACTGGATGTTACCTAGTGGAACAAAGCAGAGTAACGTCAGACTCAAACCTGTTCACACTAGCTCATTAGTTCCCCCAAACATCATTAATAGTCTATAAAGAATAGTAGCTGTATTCTTAGAATGCCCAACATATGTGCCTTAGTAAATAACAATAAAATTATTTCTTTGGGCAATGAAGAACTGAACTACTGCGAATTATGTTAGATTTTTTTTCCCCAGTAAATTAACATATTTGAATATATGTTTAAATATCTGGTAGTGATTTTTAGTGCACTTTTATGTGAATACATGTATGACCCTGCATGCTGTTTTTCTTTCATTCAATTTTGCAGCTGCCTGCCCAGTTCTGTGCAGTGGCAATGGTCAATACTCTAAAGGCACCTGTTTATGCTACAGTGGCTGGAAAGGTCCAGAATGTGATGTACCCATCAGCCAGTGTATTGATCCCTCATGCGGAGGTCATGGTTCCTGCATCGAAGGGAACTGTGTCTGCTCTGTTGGCTATAAAGGGGAAAACTGTGAAGAAGGTAGGACTTTTTTTTTTCTGGGTTGTGAGTTTGTTTTCTGGGTGTTGGAGTTGTTTAATGGGTAGGACAAAAGGAAAGAACAGAATAACAATTTAAATGTAAAACTCCTGCACCAGCATATTGTAAAAGAGGTGTAAAAAGGTAGTCCTTCACAATTTTACTGATCTATTAATGTTCAGTCAAAACTTCTGACCTTCTGTATACATTGTTTTACAGTATTAAGAATGTCTGCCACAAGTACACCTGAATAATTCCTTTGCTGAAGAGTGAAGATGAATCTTTTTTTATGAATTATATTTATTGAACAATTTAGCTGTGAAACTCGGAGGAAAAAGGAGCAGCAGTAGACAAAATTGTATAGCTGCAGCTCCACACAAAGCAAACATATCGGTCACTATTAAGACAGAAGTTGATGACACAAAATTGAAAAAATTAGGTATCCATGTTACTTACAGACTGCATGGAGGGCAATTTACTCCTGTTAGCTGCAATCATATGGGATTAAAGAAAGGTAGATGGTGCACACGAACGATAACTGTCCTTTAAATGCAGAAAAGCTCTTCATGCTGAAAATGTCCCATTCCTTGTGTATGTAGAACGAAATAACCCATGCAAAATGTGGTCATAGATTAAGCTCAATACTTGGTTTATTGACAGTGTTTTCTGTTAGAAAATGTAGAGTGGAAGGGGCCAGTAACATGACAAGAAAGGTTAAAACAACTTTTTGCATACACCACTGCACAGTAAATAAGTCAATTAATTACTTTACAAATAAATAAAACACAACCATCGTGTTTCTATGCTAAATTCCATTTCTGCTGTATATATTTCTCAGATTAATTCAGGAGCTATGGGAAAAAGAGTGTAGTATGAAATGGTGTCTTTCCAATCACAGATAACCATCTCATCTCGTGTAAAGCTTTTGCATTAATTAAAATTCCACCACTCCAATGGTAGAATGATAGAAACAAATACATCTGTATTTATGTATGTAATACATGAAATCTCCTCTACTGATTTGAGCTTCCAAAAGGAATGGTGAAGGTTGATTCATTTGCTGTTTTCCAACTAGGATATTGAATTATAACAAATGGGTCAGCATTTTTTTCTTCCCATTAGCTTTTTATTTCTGATATTCATCACGGTCATATTGTTAAAACAATTTACCTGAAATGAAAGTGGCAGCAAAATCAATACTTGTGATGCACAATTTTTGCAGCATAAACACTGTTTTTCTATTAACAAATTTGCACACAAGATGAAGTGGCGTATTTGGCAGGTTTCATTCAATCTGGTTTAGGGGGAGACAAGTGAAATTGCCAAATTAGGTTAAGTTAAGGGTGGTTTTCTTGTCAACTTCATGGTTGAGTCATTTTTCAATGACATTCAACTTTCTAAGTGTAATTCATGGCTCTTTTGGGGTTTTATGGTACATATTGTTCAGAAAACTCCTTGACCTCCTTTTTTGTCCTTAGGGATATAAATTGTTTTCAGTAGCTTTTTTGTCAAATCTACAGAGGGCCCAATACTAAATGAGCTCTAATGATCTGAGCTGCCAAGGGGCTCTGGGTTCTATCATAGAACTCATACTTACTTGCTAAGGCGTGTTCTCCTTTGTTTAAACACCAAAGCAGATCCATTTATAAATCCTTACTAAATACCATTGTAAACCAATCTAAAGACTCAGGGCCAGAACCTTTGCAGCGTAAGCCAGTGTAGTTCTATTGCAGGTAATCGCGTTACACTAATTTTAACAGCTGAGGATCTGGCCCAAGATGGTAACTCTAAGAGCATGTATTAAAATAGAACAAGATTTGAGTTCAAAGTAAAAACTTTTTTCAGTTTAAACTTTGAAAGCTATTACTTACCCATATGGTAGAACAAAACAGCTATAAAGTATGTTTGTCTAGAACAAAGGAGGTTAGGGTGTTACTCTATAAAACAAGGGAGATGGAGGGCTTAGGGGTATTGATAGGCTTATTCTGTGTAAGTAAGTCTCAGCTGCATGAATACTGTAATTCAACAAAGAGGAAACACAGGTAATTTTGCAGCAAAAGGTGGGGTTTTTCATATGCTCTACATTGCTTTCATTAGTACTTTCATTTGAGAAGGAAGATGATACATTTCTGACATGGAGAGTACATTAGGACTCACCAATATCTCCTAAAGCTAGCTGTCCAGCCCCATACAATGTTATACACATATTACCCTTTTACATTTTCCGTTAAAATATCACCATCTAAAAAAAGTTAGAATAGACTAAATTTAGGGCAAAAAAGTAACCTTCACACTAAAAGTAAATTGACCTAAATCTTTGTGTTCATTATTTCTTTATTCAAACCGATTATTATTTCACAGCTCTGTGTCTGTCATGTTCAACAGAAATACTGTGAAAGACATATTCTAAACTTTGGACAGCTTCTAATTTTGTTAAGCACCAAGGAGGAATAAGACTACAGGACAAGCATTCTGGATAATTGTAAAACGATTTCTGAATGTATCAAAACATATCTGAGCTGAACCACAAAACAATCTTGGTTTACCCATGAATCCAAAATTGAATTGTAATATTTTCAGGTCCAACTAACTAAGCACTAAATCTTAAAAAAACCCAACCAAACAAACAAAAAAAACCCACTATAGCAAAAGTCATCATTAAAATGAAAATTTTGTAAGAAATATATTCCTGTACTACTGAAATCTGAATTAAAATCAAAACTATTCTGATAACTCCTCTTACTGCATCTCTCAATGTGCCTGCCTCAATCCTCTCTGTTTTGTTTAATCTATGTGCTTACCTTAAATGTTCTGCAACTACATAAAATAATTTGACAAGACTCTGTGTTTATAGAAAAGTTGAGATTTGAAAGATCAAGTATTGTTCACATAAGGTAGAGTGAAAATGTCTCTGCCTTAATTTAGAAGGATCGATTTGGAAAAGATGAGAGATAAATCACTTTCATTATAAACTCAGATCTTCCTGCAGCTGCAAGAGAGAATGCCAATCATTCTTGGTCTTTCTGTTGTGAGGTAATATATGCCAGTCATGAGATGAATTCGTTTTATTTAGGACATGAATTCGGCCTTGGCCCTCAATTCCACAGTAAAAAGCAGTTGGTAAAGCCTCTATGTTGGTATTTGTGGTAGAGCATAGTATACTTATACAAATTCATGATATATATTGAAATAGCAACTGAAATTTCATTGGCTGATTTTCCATCATAACTATTTTCACTTTTATAGTCTGTTGTTTCTGGATTGAGAAAATAAGAAATCTATCTCTAAATCTGTTTTTCTTTATTTCTTTAAGAGGAATTACTGGCTGGTTAGGATATGGGTTGAAGTAACTACGACTCTCAGTTTCACAGCTCAGATGCTAATGGACCATGAATCAAATGTTCAGAAGTGCCTTAATAATTTAGGAGTCTAAAAGAAGCTGAAAGGCACTGATATTTTGACTTCTAGGTACTTAAAGTCGATATCATAATGTTATTCCACAATGCTGTAGCATTTGAATAGTAATAATAGCAGTATTGATGAGGATACTCCAAAGCAAAATATCCTTTAAAGAGTGGAATTTATTCAGGGATTTTTTAATTTATTTTGTTACGAAAATGTAGTACGTGAGTCTTTGAAACTTCAGTGTATTTCAGAAGAAATGTCTCCAGGTGAAGGCGTGTGTTTGGAACTCTTCTTATGTATATTTAAGTGTCATTTTTCAGTCTTTGTGCTTCCCACCACAGCATTCCAGCAGCCAGCTTTCATGGTGCAGCCACACCTGGTTTTATTTGGAGATAATGTAAAACACAAATTATTTCACACTTTCCCATTCTCAGACCAGGTGTTACTATGACTTGAACAACTGCGTCAATTTGCTTTATTTATTGCAGTAATATTAACTCTTCAGGACACGCATCTACATGTTTCCCAAACATCATATCATGTGAAGTGACCTTTCTCTACATTGTGTTTTCTTCTGTAGTTGATTGCTTAGATCCAACGTGCTCCAACCACGGAGTCTGTGTGAATGGAGAGTGTCTCTGCAGCCCGGGTTGGGGTGGAATTAATTGTGAGCTTCCCAGAGCCCAGTGTCCAGACCAATGCAGTGGGCACGGTACCTACCTGTCTGACACGGGTCTTTGTAGCTGTGATCCCAACTGGATGGGTCCTGACTGCTCCGTTGGTAAGGAAAATACTGTTTCCTGATTTGGCAATCATGTCCCTATTTTGTTAAAATGTTAATACCTATGGCAACTTTGAAATGCAAATAATTTAGAAAATTGTCTTTGGAACATGCTTGTTGCTCTTTAATTATGTGGGGCAGAAGCGTGTATGTATCTTGGATGCTATTTCTTGTGACATGCTGGGGCTGTCAGCTGGGTGGTGAGGGGGATGCAGGTTAGGCGTTTGTATTTTGTTCTAATATTGACCCCTGTTTGGGCTGAAAAAGTTACTAAAGCAGTTCGCATCTCCTTCCCAACTGTAAATACGTAATTTCTAAATATGTTTATAACATTTGAGGAATGGAATGTTAAGTATGTTTTTGGTGTTTGCTTCACTGCTCATCAATATGCTGCTCATTCATGAAAAACATCACAAACCAGAAAATCTCTTTTCAAGTAAAGGCTGGTTTTTTTTCTTTTCAGTTGTGCATGGAATATTTAAAAAATAATTTTAGAGCATGGAATATTTAAAAAGTAATTTTAGAGCAAGAGACACTAATAAGCAGGCACAAAAGTGTGAGCTAAAAAAATTTCACGCGATTATTCTAACAGAAGGAGCTAAAGAGAAAAAAAAATATAAAACCCGTTTTGACAAGACAGCAAATGTTCTATTTGTGGGGAAAAAATACTGGGTGCATTTACATCGTAAGCTGAACCTTGAGACGGAGCTGTAGGCCAGAAGCAACTCTCTCAAAATAAAATTTACATTTTTCACACTTATTCAGTTATTTCTCGAGATTAATGACTTAGAATATCCCACCAGTGAAATGAATATCAAGATGTGTTTTTTCTGCTTCATGCATCACCAGCCAGAAAAATTCATGAATGAGACTTTCCCTGTCAATTCCTTTGCTGATGCCTGAGGCAAAAGACCCCTCTCCTTTCTGCACCTTCCGCTGGCAGAGAGCGGTACAATCGTTGGAGTCAGACACCTGATAACTGACCATGTTAGTAGCAAGATTCCGAAATCTATCCCTTGAAAGTGTCTTTCAGCCGGCACTACTAGAGCCCTAGTGACTGTGGTCGTCACCGTTCTCTGCCGGATGAGCGTAGGTGAGCTTCGGTCTCGTTCGTAGCAGATCAGTGTCTGTGTCGAAATCACCAAAGGTCCAGATTCAAGGAAAACAGCTACGTGCTCCCTTCCTGCAATGTGACAGGGGTCGACGAAGCTGCCCCTGAAACTCGTTTGTATCTCAGCGGAGGATGCAGCTCCACAGCCCTCTGTCCAGCGGGCAGTAGCAGATTATTTTTCAACAGCTTTTTAATATGATCTAGTTTGCTTTCAAGCAAAAGTTTAATGCTGGCTTTGATCAGAATATGAACAGGCCAGCTTTTGAGAGCAGCTACTTTTCAGGAGGAGAATACCTCTTGTACTCACTCTTCCCTTGGTGGCTAGTCGCTGCTTCTGCCCCGTTGCCGCTGACGTAAGCCAGCTCTAATCCTTACTCTTTTCTCCTCCCAGAAGTGTGCTCCGTGGACTGTGGCACCCACGGGGTGTGCATTGGCGGAGCATGTCGCTGTGAAGAAGGGTGGACAGGAGTGGCCTGTGACCAGCGTGTGTGTCATCCCCGTTGCACGGAGCACGGAACTTGTAAAGATGGGAAATGTGAATGCAGAGAGGGCTGGAATGGGGAGCACTGCACCATTGGTAGGCAAACGACAGGCACCGAAACAGGCACATATTGCTTTCTTTTCATAAATCGTAGAAACATAGTTACTGTTGTGTACTGTAATAGGCTGTTCCTTTAAGGACCCTAGTGCTTTCAGATATTCGCTCTGACTCAAAATGTGTTGGGTGAAATGCAGATGAGCTCTTCGAATCATTTAAAATCAGTAACAAACTGATTTGTAGAGGGGAAAAAAACCCCACACAACAAACCAACAACAAATTCCTCAGCAAATGAACATTAGTAAGTAAAGATGTAACAAATGGTCCATCACGGTGTCATCTGAGCCAAGATTTTCAAACTTAACTAAACATTCCTTTGTGTGAATGGCATCTTTTTTAATTTCCTGGTCTGATGCATCAGTGCTCTCCTGCTATTATACATCACATCTGAAACACATCACCAGCATCAGCAGACAGAGCAGGGGTCGAGTTGTGGAGGAATAAGTGTTCCTGGTGTTACAGAAATAGCTCCCTAGCATTCTCCTGTGTTGTGCTGTGACAGTGGGCATGGTGTTTGCATATAGACAGTCCCAGCATGGGAGGGCCCCGTCGGTAGTGCAGCATGCTGCTGTACCCTTTCCTAATAGCATGCTCCTCAGTGCAGCACTGGCATCACGCAGAGTGCCGTGACTAACACGATTGCCTCTCAGCTGTGATGTGTCAGCCTGGGAAGTTCAAAAAGGTTATACTTACACAAAGCAATGATGTTCGATCCTCTCAATTACCGTGCTTGAAAATGTATTCTGAAGAGGAATTAATTGTTCCGAAATGAAGTTCTTTATTTTGTCTCTACAAGCAGTCAGGTAGTGTATTTGGATTATTTTGTGAAGTTACTGAAAACGAAAGAAAAATTTGTTATTTTCCCTATGCTCTAATCAAAAAATGGGGAATTCTGATTGGTCACTTCTCTTCCGAGGAGTCTGAACAAAATTATCTGGAACCAAAGTATCCATCTGCTGAGACAACGTGAAGTTCTAGCGAGAGTGTTTTTCTCCGATGAATTTTTGGAGGACTGTGAGGCATACCTTAAAAGAAACTTAGTGAGTCCAGATCCAAGGTCATATTGGTTTAATTATCCTAAAGTGTTAAATTTAACAAAGAAACAGAGTAGGTCAGTTGAGATTTTTCATGGCAATCAGGGACCCTAATGGGACAGTCCTATTACAAGTGAATTGTTATTTTTTTACTTAAAAGTATGTTGAGATTCTTGCATCCCTCAAGCTGTTTTTCTTTTTCATTCCCCTCTGATTTCTCCCTGGATATACAAACCATTTCTGATACACATGGGTTGGAAATTAAAAGCATCCTCTTATTGGAGAGAAGGGGAGGGGGGAAAAAATCTAGATATTTTCGGGGCATATCCTTTGATGTTGTGGTGCTGCATGCTTCCACCACACTATGCTAATTGATGATTTAAATTTATGATTTAAATCAAAGCTTTTATGACTGAACACTTTGTCACCAGCATAGAGGCAGAGTGTTCTTTCACAATTGCTTTCTGAATTCCATGGTATCAACATATCTCTGCTGGATTAATCCAGGCATTTTGTTTTCATATTAAGTACTTCCCAGATCTTTACAAAATGCCTTTTTTTTTTTTTTTTGCATTAAATTGCATAATAATTGCTTATTTTAAAAGTTGCTGCTTTGTGCAAAATTTGTTTTGCTTTATTAATATGCCTATGTTTAGAAATAATTAGTGTATTTAAAGTCTTCCTTACTGTGCACACAAAAAGATGCCTTGTGCTGATACCTTAAAAGAATTCTGAAAATTACAAGCTGAACTACTGAACTCCGAAGTGAGAATTTTTAGTCTAACTTCCAGAGCTCTGAAGGAAATAATTTCCCTATTATTGATGTGTATAATTGTCATGGTTTCACCTCAGCTAGCAATTAAGCACATTCACAAAAGCACAAAGCATGATGCCAGAAATAGAATTCAGTTCAGGCGGACAGGTCAGCTTGAACCCACTGGTTTGTGTTACGTGGGGCTTAAACAGGAAGTTTGGAGGATAACGATGGTAAAACTGATTTTTCTCGGTATTTGTACAAAAAATTCTAGAAGTTACCACTGGAAAATTTGTCCTTAGAGAGAATTGGTACTTTGGAACAAGGGTGAATGGCTCAAGATGTTGTGAATGTTAGTGTGGAGAACTAAAGTGTACTTATATTTTACAGAAACTCATTTTAATTTAGAGTACTCTCTTTACAATGTAGCTTTCAACTGAAAGGTTGAGAGACCTCATGTGACCATTACTCACTAAGGATTGTCCGCCTAAAAAGATAATATTCAGGAAAGCAAATTTGATGGATTCAAAACTTAGGTTTTTAATTAAAAATTATTTTAGTTCAGTTTAGTTTTTAATCCAAAGCCATTGTTCTAGTTCTCTTTGGAAGGTACCTGTCAAAGGGCACAGTCTGTTTGTCCAAAGGCAAAGGCCAGACCAGAGTGAAACAGCCTATGAGTGAGGTTGAAAGTAGGAAGGTTTATGTACTCTGACTTTCCATTTATTCCTCCTTCTAGTCTGAAATCTGTTGAAGTCAGTAGAAAAACTTGCTTTGATCCCAGTGACTTTAGGCCAAGCCCACTTAGAACAAACTAATGTAATTTGTGAGGAAAAATACAGGTTTCTATATATAAACCAAAATCCATTTTCTTTTGTGTTTCTTTACCAGTTTTGTGTATTATATTTACATGGCAGTGGAAAAGAAATAATTATAGCAACCTGCAGGTATCCAAGTTCATTTAGGATATTTTATTCTACTTAATAACAAATTAGGACTTCAGAGGTAGTTGACAGAATGCACACTCTTTGGCATTTTGATGTGGAGTATCGAAGCTCAAAAACTTGAACAAAAATGTATTTTCTTTCTGCATTACCTGCATTTTAAGGAAAGCACTCTGAAATGTCTCCCAGAATGGCACTGTTAGCTTAGTGTTAACAAGCTGTTTGTGCAAAGAAGCTTTTACCTATGTGCAGCAATAGAATTATGTCTAAAAATCAGTGAATGCAAATTCCAAGTTACACAGACTTTGATAAATCTATATCCAAATAATAGAAAATTAAAGGAGAGGTGTCTGGCCTTGCTCAAATGCTGTACGTAGCAGAGCAGAACTATACACCAGGCACTACGTTTCACTTAGCTACTTCAGGTAAGAAGAAAAATTGCTTACTGGAGTGATGATAAAGAAAATTAATCTTTTCCCAGTGCAAAAATAGACCTGTCAGGATATGTTTATTAAGTGATTACTATTCATTGATTGCAATTATGGAGGAAGTTATAACTAAATAATAGAGGGTAATCTAGATGAGGAAAAAAATATTGGAAAACTAATAACAAAGAGAAAGACTAAGATACAGCAGTTGCTGAATCTTGAACCAATTTCACGCCAGGATTTTAAGATGGAGGATTTAACTTTTCCTTGAATCATCTGAGTGTTGTTAAAGCATGCTCTTATAAAACAGATCTGTTACTTTCACTGAAAGTAACATTTGAATGTTTAAAACTGTTTTTTAAAACTCTTGTGTTCTCCATATAAGAACAATGTTCTCCATATAAGCTGTCAGGATAGTATACTAAGGACAGTGTGATATATACAGCGGTCTTAAGAAACAGTCAGAAATACCATTTCAAAGTGTAATTCCACCTGTAGTTCATATCCCTGCAGCATGAAATATGACTGTTTTTAAGTCACTGGTAAAAATTTCACTGTGAGACCAGTGAAACCAGGATTTAATCCTAAATATTTACGAGCAAAATTTAAAAGTCTGCAGATGTACCTTGTAAGGTGAGCCTTTACCAGAAGTCGATATATGAGGGTTTCTTTGTAGTTGCCTGTCATATTCACAAAGCCTTGCTCTTATCTGCTCATGTCCTCCATTAGAGGTAGGCTAAGCATGCCTGCTTTCAGACAGAAAGTGGCAGAAGGTTGTAGTCAAGGCTGTTTTATAATATGGGTACGCTGCTGCACATTACAATCAAGACATTTCTTACCTTTTCTGTTCCTTTATTTCTCAGTGCAAATGAGCTATAACCCCCTTTGACAGCCATAGAAGCCGCACCTCCAGCTGTCGACCTGCTAGGCAGAATACGAACAGGGGTGATGTGTGTGTCTCTGCAGACTTCTCTTAGAATCACTTAGGTTGGAAAAGACCCTTAAGATCATCTAGTCCAACAGTAAATCTAACATTGCTTCCTGGGCTTGGTACTGTTTTTTGAAGTCTAAGTCCAGAGGCAGGGATCTGCCACT